>NC_045716.1:12254214-12429522 GCF_009834535.1 Camelus ferus | reverse complement strand
GAGTCTTTAACTATCTGCATGAAAAGCTCCAGCTCTGTAGCCTGAAATTTAACTTTCTTACTTTATAATATGGCCCCACTGATGCGGGAAAACGGATGTGGGGCATGAGGAGGGCCGTGTCCCAGGTCTCGATGGAGCCCCTGGAACATGCACCACCAAGTGTGGGTCCTTGGCTTCGCACAGGGAAGAATTCAAGTGCGAGCCACCATTGAGTAAAGGTAGATTTATTTAGAGAGATACATACTGCAGAGAGTGTAAGGCAAGAGAAAGTTGAGGAAAGAGGTGTGAGAATTGGGTGCTCAGGTTAAAGTGAAATTAGGTACACACTCCATAGACAGAGTGCAGGCCATCTCCAAAGAGGAGGGAGCGAAAAGGGCCACTAGGCATTGTGTTGTCACTTGTTATGGTCTCAGTAGCTTCACACGCCTACAGGTGGGATCATTCTAACTGCCCTGGGGAAGGGGCTGGGATTCCCAGGGAGTGGGCCACCGCCCATTCTTTGGCCTTTTGGGGTTAGCCTTGGGACTGTCATGGTGCCTGCAGGCATGTTATTTGATCACGCTGTTATAATGAGCATATAATGAAGCTCAAGGTCTACCAGAAGTTAAACTTCTTAATCCTTAAGGCCCACTAGGAGGTGAATCTTCCACCATTTTGGTGTTAAATTGCTATCATCACTTGAGTGGCTGTGCCCTGCCCTCTTCCCTCCTGTCTCACTACCTTCCTCTTAAGGCCTGGCCCCTGCCTTTCTCCATAATTTGCATCTTCTTCTCCATCCCTGCTTCATTGTCTCCTAGATCATGCATGCTTATCTCCTACTCCAAATGTTTGTTCATGCTATACTCTCACCCCTATGTTTGTCCTCTACACATTCATCTATTTGAATCTTACCTACTCCTATTTATTTTCTTATTTTTGCCCATCTATATTTTCTTAGTTTTCTGCAATATTTTTAATTTAAATCCTGAGTGTCCCTAGGGCCCAGCTTCCACACTTCCTTCCCCAAAAGTCCTAACTGGCTTTGATAACTCTTTCTGTGATTACTATCTGGACCATCTGGCAGAGCGCTTAGCTTTCCTGTGGGTAGATCTTTCTCCTCAACCAGACTGTTCAGCTGTCAGACCCAAAGCAGGCCTTATCTTTCGTGTGTATGGGGTTTTGTTTGTGCTGTGACTCTTTCCAGAAAAACTTTAGGACAGCTCACAAAAACACACACACACATGCACGCATGCACGCACGCACAAACATAATTGCAAAGTACAAATAGTATGATGCTGAAGAGGGGGCCAGTAAAAATAAACGGGCACTGCAGACTCTGACTTCCTCCAAGATCTCTCAACCCCTAGTACTCTATGTCCTAATGTTTCCTTAATACGTTTTACTGAAACTCTAGTAAGGAAAGAGCAGGAAGAAAACCAAATACAAGTAAATAGAAAAGAAGATATAACAGAAAGAATCCCAGATCTTTAGTCCTTCATTCATTCATTTATTCTGTCATTCAATAAAAAAATTTTAAGCATCTGTTATGTACCAGGTACCGGTTATATAACTAGTCCCATAACTTGAGGGACCCTCTTCATCTATTTAGCCTTATTTGTTAGACAATACAAATTAAAGAGGTAAAAAAGGAAGATTAAAGTTGTGTCCCTTCCCTACTGAACATAAAATGAATTTGAAAGAAAGCATTATTTGCATAGATAATCCAACATTGAAAACCAGGACTGGCTCATGTGTTTGAAACGTTAAGTTAATTTGCAAATTAAACATTGAACTTAAAAGAGACCCAGTGTTTTCTGAATTTTTTTAATATTTCATGTGTGCTAGGTTTTCAGGAAAATTTGCATTTGTGAACAAAATTGGATAAACATAACGACTAATAAATATATAAAAGTTAGTCAACCTGAATGGTAATCAAATTATTGAAAATGTGATACCATTTTCAAAGATAAAGTGAAACCACAATGAAACCTCACTACATACCCAGTAGAACATCTAAAATTTAAAAATGTTAAACACCAAAACTAAAAAGGATTTAGAATAAGCAGGAGTCTGATAGGTGTGTGAATTGGTGCAACTATTTTGTAAAATAGTTTGGCAGTTTCGTAAAAAGTTAAAATGGACATCTACCCTATTACCTGGCAATTCTACTCCTAGCTGCTTTTCCAAGAAAAATTTTTAAATTTGTCCATAAAAAGCCTTGTAGAAGAATGTTCATAACAGCTTTACTCATAATAACCAAAACTGGAAACAATCTGGATGTGTGATATAGTCATACAATAGAAAAATACTCACCAGTAAAAAAGAAACAAACTACTGATACATGAAACAACACAGATAAGTTTCAAAAATATTATACTGAATTAAAATGTATAGTGTATGATTCCACTTATATGAAATTCTAGAACCTGCAGTGATGGAAATCAGACAAATATTTGCTTCTTAGAGGTAAAGGAAGTTGACTGAGAAGAGGCACAAGGAAATGTTCTTGTATGACTAAAATATTCTGTGGCTTGATATATAGTCATCAGAATTGATTGTCAGTAGTTAAACTTAAAATCTGACTATTTTGCTGTATTCAATCATATCTTAATAAATCAAACAAACAAACTTTAAAAGATAATGCTGAGGCAAGTTTTTGGGATTTGGAAATTCTCTAAAACTGGATTATGGTAGTGGTTGCAAATGTATACATTTATTAAAAACCACTGAACTATTCATTTACAATGAGTAAACTTTATAATATGTCACTTATACCTCAAGAAACTATTGAGTAAAAAGATAATGCATTCAGTATTGTACTGGAAGTACTAGTAAATGCAATAAAACAAAAAAAGGAAATAACAGGTATACAGATTGGGAAATAAGAATTAAAACGATCTTTGTTTGCAGATGACATTGTCATCCATGTAGAAAATTAAAAAAAAAAAAAAACCCTCCTGGAACTAATAAGTGATTATAGCAAGATTGCAGGATACAAAGTTAATATACAAAAATCAATTCCTTTCCTCTATACCAGCACTGAAAGCATGGCATTTGAAATTAAAAACACAATACTTTTTACATTCACGCCTCCAAAAATAAAATACTTAGATATAAGTTTAACAAAATATGTATAAGATCTATATGTGGTAAACTACAAAACTCTGATGAAAAAAATCAAAGAACATAATAATTAGATATTCCATTTTCATGGATACAAAAACCCAATATTGCCAACATGTCAATTCCTCCCAAACTGATCTGTAGATTCAATGTGATACCAATTAAAATTGCAGCAATTTATTTTGTGTATATCTATAAAATGAGTCTAAAATGTATATGAAGGGACAAAAGACCCAGAAGAGCCAACACGATACTGGAGAAGAACCAAGTTGAGGGACTGATGCTGCCTGACTTCAAGACCTGCAATAAAGCTACAGTAATCAAGATAGTGTGTTATTGATGAAAGAATAGACAAATAGACCAATCGAACAAAACAGAGAGCTCAGAAACAGGCCCACATAAGTCCAATCAACTTTTCTTTGACAAAGGAATAAAGGCAATACAATGGAACAAAGATAGTCTCTTCAACAAATGGTGTTAGAACAACTGGACATCCACATGCAAAAAAAAAAAAAAGAATCCAGACATAGACATTACACCCCTCACAAAAATTAGCTCAGAATGATCATAGGCCTAAATAAGAAACTCCTGGAAAACAACATAGGAGAAGACCTAGATGACCTTGGTTGTGATGATGACTTTTTAGATACAATACCAAAAGCACAATCCTTGGAGGAAATAATTGATAATTGATAATTGGACTTTATTAAAATAAAAAAAGTCTGCTCTGCAAAAAAACAGCATCAAGAAAATGAGATGACAAGCCACAGACTGGGAGAAAATATTTGCAAAAGACACATCTGACAAAAGACTGTTATCCAAAAATGTTTAAAGAACTCTTAAAAATTCAACAGTAAGAAAAAAACAACCCAATTTAAAAATGAACAAAGAACTTAGCAGATAGTTAGTAGACCTTAGTAGACAGTTTGACAGTTTCTTACAAAATGAAACATACTTTTACCATGTGATCTAGCAATTGAGCTCGTTGGTGTTTACCCAAAGAATTTAAAAACCTACATTCATACAAACATGTGCATACATATTTTGCAGCAGCCTTATTCATAATTGCCAGCACTTGGAAGCAACCAAGATGCCCTTCAGTAGGTGAATAAATAAACTGCGGTACCTCTAGACAATGGACCATTATTCAGGGCTAGAAAGAAATGAGCAATTAAACCATGAAAAGACATGAGTAAACTTAATTGCATGTTATTGAGTGAAAGAAGTCAATCTGAAAATGTTAATACTATGTGCTCCCAATTATATGACATTCTAGAAAAGGCAAAACTATGGAGACAATAAAAAGGTCAGTGGTTACCTGGATTTTGCAGGGAGACAGGCAGTGGAGGAAAGATGAGGAAGCATAGCACAGAGGACTTTTAGGGCAGACAAAATACTTCATACAATACTGTAATGATGGATACATGTCATTATACGTTTGTCCCAACTATAAAATGTGCAGCATCAACAGTGAACACTAATGTAAACTGTGGACCTGTGATTATGATGTGTCAATGTAGGTTCACCAGCGGTAACAAATGTATCACTCTGGTGAGGGATGTTGATGATGAAGAGACTCATAAGTGTGGGGCACGGGAGTATATATCTGTACCTTCCTCTTTATTTTGCTATGAACCTAAAACTGGTCTAAAAAACATGTCTTAAAAAAAGGTAATGCACATGACTATTGGGGTGCAGAGAAAAATAGTCACAGATTTGGGGGTACAAATTGTCTTGAGCAATTTGATGATGTAAACCAAGAATGCCCTCGGGCCAAGCAATTCCACTTTAGAAATTTACCATGAGAAAATAATTTGAGGACATGCACAAAGATTTAATTTTAAAGATGGATATTAAACTGAGGTGCCATTTGTAATAGATAAAAATGGAAAGCAACTTAATGTCTACCATAGCACATTAGTGAAATAAATGTATATGAATGTGTGTACAAACAGTAGCTATTATAATAATGTTGTAAGTTAATGTTGATCAACACGGAAAGCTGTTCACAACATATTAATAGAAAACACAGATTGGAGAAAACAAGTAGAAAACAGCATAACTGATATTACTATGTAGTACTTTTAGTATTGTGTAGGTGTATTACTATATAGAGAATTCTATAAGACGATAAGGGTACTTGTCTCTGGATGGTAGGATTATGGAGTAACTTTCTATTCTTTCTTAATAATTGTATGTGCCTTTTACAAAAGATTTTTTTTCACAATCTTTAAAGTGAGTTAATGGAGAAGATAGATCATTAGGACTGTGGTACATATGATAAATACGGGAGTTCTGAAAATTCGGTGTGTGCTACTTTATGCAATAGATGTCTATAAATTGGCTTGCACTTTCCATGATGGAAAAAAAGCTGCAAGAAAAGTAAAAAATCATTTGATAATGTGAATAACCATTGCCTCATGTTCCTGTTTTGGAAGTTCACATCATTTTCGCTTTCAGTGTCACCTAAAACAGAAAATACTTAAATCGTTATTCTTTCGTAATGTCCTGGTCAAATTGCTAACCATAATCATTTTAAGAAAGCCCCGGGGGGAGGGTATAGATCAGTTGTGGAGTGCAAGCTTAGCATGCACAGGGTCCTGGATTCAATCCCCAGTACCTCCACCAAAAAAATAATAATAATAAATAAGTAAACCTAATTACCTCTCCTCCTCATGCCACCAAAAAAATGGGCTTGGCTTTGAAAAAAAAAGAAAAGAAAAGAAAAGAGAAAAACAAAAACAAAAAGAAAGCTCTAGGTCAGTGTCATGTTTTTACTTTCCCGATTTAAATCACTTTCTCAGACATTCTGGGGATTGCCCAAAAGGGAAGAATGCACATGCTCAGAGAGTTTGGTTAATTTCTGTAATAACTGAAACTCGTCTACAGAAGCAGGCAGATTTCGTTCCTTCACAGAAACACAAAATAAAAACATCTGGAATGCACTATTCTCCAGGGAGCCAGAGCCCTAGTCCTGGGTCAGCTTGCCCTGGCGCTGTCCCCGTCTCGAGAGAGAAAGAAGCTGGAGCTCCAGGAGGGCGGCTTGCCCAGTGATGTCAAAAATCAGTGACAAGGCTATGACTGGAATCCTTTGTCTCCCCATGTGCCAGAGGCTCTAGGAGGTAAAGCAGACAGTGTGGTGTGATGAAAAGACTACTGGACGGGTCAGGAAACCCGAGTTTCAGAGTTGCCTTTGTCACTTAAGTAGCCGCGTGTCCACGGGCAGGTTCCTGCTCTTTCGGGATCTGTGCCTCTTGATCTACAATGTGAGGAAGCTCCACTGGAAAACATTTAAGGGCTTCTCCAGATCAAACAGCCTGTGGTTTCTAATTCGCTCACACCCTCCCCTTCCCTGTCTCTTCAGGGTTAGTCCTTTCAGGCATCCTTGCCGCTCTCTCCTCCATCCATAGTTCTCTTGGGCACACCTGTCCTGTGATCTCCAAGCTGCACAACCATGTCCCCCCGAGCAGGTGCTGAAATATTTCCCCTGTTGCTGCTACCATGTAGCTAGAGTCCTGCTAAAATTTTTTTCTTTTTCTGCCTAACTGGATTAACAAGGCACACATGTGTCTGTGGACAGAGCAGCACTGAATACACTTTGCAGAGTAAATAGAAGTTTAATTTTCTTTAAACAGTCATCAAGTGCCTGAGGAGGTGTGAAGCCCGAAAAAGTGATTTTCTTGGGCCCCCTGTCACTCCCGGGGGATGGGGCTGCCCACGTCTTGACCCAGAGAGGATGAAAAAGTGTGGACACAGGAGGAGAGGATTCAGCTAAACCGAATAGCACCCCAGCTGAAAGGAGAGAGACAGGGAGAACTAGGTTGTGTTATCAATCAGTTTTCAACTTCAGTTAACGTTACTGGCGAGACAAGGTGGACACGTTGCCAAAGTCAATACAGTAGATCTGGGTGCCTCAGGCAGGCTTTGGTGCTAACGGAGGTTTAGTGCCAGACATTCTGTCCCGTGAATGTTTCCTAATGTCCTTCTTGATCTCTGGCTGCCACATGCTGTGGTTATAATCTTGCTATTGAAGGTCATAGGATTTAAGTTTTGGGTCCTCAAACCAAATTTATGGTAAGTGTCTTCTCTCCTGAAACCCATTTATGCTGTTGAAAACATCTTGTGGACTCCCTTTTGTTTAATATGTAGGGCACAACAATAAAAATAAACATATTTTCAGATAGGGTACTCTTAAAAGAGTTCACTTCCTAGGCAGGTTTTTGAAGTCAAAGATGTCACTAAGAAAACTACCTGAAATTTCCTTATCCAAAAATCTCACCATAAGATTTACAGTTTTAGTAAACACCTACTTAAGCTGTTAATAGCTGGGATCTTCCTGCAAAGCACCTCTATCCTTAGGAAGAATGGGGAAATGACTCTTTTCTGGTTGGATAAGGTTTTATTTCATGATTTTAGTGGCATAGACATGCACCATGTCCTTAATACCAGGAGCCTGGCCCAAGCGGCCAGGCTGAGAAGCATGGCAATAGATAAAATTAAAATTATAGATAAGGGATAAAATCAGATCATGAGGAGATCATGACTCTGGGCCAGCAAGTATGTGATAATGGGTAAGCTCAATATTTAAATAAATATTTGTTTTAAAGCAGGAGAAAGGTGGGAGTGTAACATGTTTCAGATTCAACATGGCATAAGCCTACCACTGGGGTGCAGGACCTATGGACAAAACATCACTTCCCCTCGTGGTAGCACACACTGATTACGGGGCTATTATTTTTTGTGTGCAGCCTGTATTAAATGACTGGCTGGATGCAATCATATCTTCAAAATCTAGGCTACTTAAGCTGCAAAATCCTTAAGCTACGAAAGCAACCTACTAAACCAGGTGGTACAGCTCCTCTCACTTTACAAAAACTGAGATCTAGATATTTTTGTTTGCCTGTTTTGCTTAAGGTCAACATTTAGCAGCTACGGTGATACTAGAATCCAGGTCTCTTGGCTCTGAGAAACAGTCAATGCTCCAGATCCCTATTACACACTTGCGTTCTGTACTTTGCCCTTGACAAATTTATATGAAAGTTAAGTGTAGAAAGAGACCGATGTCCACCAACAATAAATTAATCAATTAATCTTACTGACTTTTCCACTTCTAGCAATTTACTTGTTTATTTCAATAGTCTTGATACAAAATGTGGTTTGCTTGTTGAGTGGTTAGGTTGGTGGGGTAAAGATACCCTGCAATTTAATGTGAAAACCAAGGCGTAATCAAAGCCTTCTTTATTCTGTAAATGTAGGCATTCCCGAAAGGAAGGTCACTGTTATTACTAACACAATCACAACATCAGTTGTATGAGAAAGAAGATATATACATGAGATAGTTTATGTATATATTATATATACGTGTATTCTTGCCTTTTGAATATTTGAGTAGTTCTTCAAAAGTTACATTTTTCGAAATGACTCAGCATGACTGGAGAGAGTAGAATGGGGGACAGATTTGTCAGAGGGTACATGACATAAACAATCCAACTCTGAACTTTTCTTCCCCCAAGGCCTTGAGGAATTAACAAGTTCCCTGGGTCAGGATCTTAAACATTTGTGTACACTCCAAGTGTTCTTATGTTTGAGACCTTTACTAGTTTTAAAGATGTCCAAATTAAGGGGCTGGGATAAAAACCAAGGACTAGGATTAGTCCGTTAAGAGCTCCATTTCCAAAGCACTGAGAGCTATTATCCAGAAGAATTGCACATCATACTTAGACCAGGGAAATTAAAATATTCTCCCCAGATATTATATGTGTAAAACATTTTCCAAATTGAATTCCAGTTGCAGGAGTATTTTTGGCACTTCAACAGCAGGGGGCTGAGAGCCTGGTCTGTGCCAGCTTTGCTGACTCCAGCAAGCAGGGGTGGAAAATCTGGGCCGGAGGAGGAAAAGCAGTAGCTGGTAAGACTGATGCCACAGGAGGAAGGGCAGGTGGTTGCTAGGCAGCTGGTTTTAGCCTCTGGTCGTCCCTGTCTGCTCCCTAGACTCTAGAGTGTTGCTATATTCAAAAATGCACATTAAAGACAGGAGATGAGGGAGAAAAAGGTATCAGGGAGAGAGAGGCCTTGTATAAGCTACTCCCTGGGGCCCTGTGAATCTGCAGGAGGAAGCATGACCCTGGGCCAACTAGAGCTGTCCTGCAGTCCACACTGGAGCCAGCCTGGTACCATTGCTAGACCCTGGCACTGCTACGAGCTGGCCCAGCACACGTGGCCAGGTGTGTTCTCCTGTTGAACAGAACCTATTTGACCTATGAGCAGGGCAGGGTACACTATGACTATGATGGAGTAAAACCAAAACAAGGACACTCTGTGATCATGTCTGAATAGACAAAAACGTGAACCCTACCCAAACCCCCAAAATGACTCGGTATCCCCTATCCTAATATGTGTGACTGCTGTTTCTTGACCAATTACATCTTTAACCTCACTTTAGTCAGCCTCCTCAATCGCAGACTTACCTCTGCTTCCGGCTTCTTTAAACCCTACCCCAAGTCACAGGCAAGCCCAAATCCTTCCCTAAGCCCTTTCTAACACCTTCTTACTGATGCGCCCTATGGTTGCCCACGGTGAGGTTCTCCCTCTTTGCAAGGAGCAGCGAACCCAACTAGTTCCGCCACAGGTGAGCTCCTGCTGGTCTTCAGCTGCAAAGCCAAGTGACACAGCATCTGTTCTGTGCCGAGCCATGTGTGACGGCTGGGCCTACAGCTCTGAACAGAGCAACTTGTCCCGTCCTCAGGAAGCTCACAGTCTGATGGAGGAGACCAAAGTGCAGCAGGCAGACTCTAACCTCCAGAGGCGTGACAAGTCATACAAAATTCAACAGAATGTCACATTCAATAGTCCTAAGGGTGGCATGATAGTGAGAATATGAAAGAGTAGAAAACACCCCCCCCAAGGTCATATTTATGTATTATTAGCAAGAAGACAATGGTTGCAAATCTTAGGATTCCATCAAGGTGGAGTTACCGTACTTGTAAATACATTTGCATATCTTAAGGCACCAAAGAAGTGCAAAATCCAGTCAAGTGACCAACTAAGAACGGAAGCTGCAGACTTCCTGAGTGAACAAAGGGTTGGATGAAGTAGCCAGGGACCTGAGAGACCAACCTCTTTAGTGGGAAAGCCTACGACTTTATAACCATTAAATAAATCCCTATAAAAACGAATATATGTATGTATATGCATGACTGGGACAGTGTGCTGCACACCAGAAACTAACACATTGTAACTGACAGTACTTCAATTAAAAAAAAAATAAAATCCCATCACGATCACCAGCAAGCCCACACTCTGCTCCTACGGAACTGGGAGGGCAGCGGTGTTCCTTGGGGTAGATTATGTGCTTTTGACGTCAGGAAGAGTGAGAAATAAGTACGGAACGATGTGAAAGAACCATAGTACTGATAACTTTATATTAAAAAGGAAATTGCATATACTTGCCACTTTGTGTATATGCAGTTTTTTAAGAGATTAGGGCCTACTGGAGAGAGAGCTTTGTAATGCCAATGTCAAAGGCAGCTGGGTAGTTGATGTGGAGTTTTCTGTTTTAAGCGGAAAGTTGAATTCTTACAAAGTTTTTGAAACATAAAAGAGAAATCTAGGACCCTATATTTACAAGTTTATGGGGCTAAATGTATATAAATATTGAATCACTCCAGAAAGTCTTGTTAATGGAAATACTTACATATTTTTAACATGTATAATCACAGCTTAAAATGTTTGCAAATGTTTAACTATATTCATAGGCCCTTTAGAGGTGATTGCTAAACTCTGCTAGACCAAAAAATAATTACATACGTAAGTTGAGTTTAAAAAACTTCTGTTTTTCTAATTTTAACTTTAATAAGCAAAATATTAATGTTTAAACCCAAAAGTAAACCTTTGAATAATGTTCTCTACATACAAAAGCCCTTTCTGTGGCATCTAGGCACTCATGTGAACATAAGCAAACGTCATAGTGTGTAAGTGCTGTGACGGGGAAAGGTAACATCCGACATAAGAAAAGCAGAGGGACCGTGTTTGAGAGGGTGGAAGAGGGCTGTTAAGGACCAGGTAAACCATGAGAAACGTGAGGACGGAGGGAAGGGGGACAGCACCCCTGCAAGTTCATTCATTTACAAATACAGAGTCTGTAACCGGCACAGAGCTAGGGGCGGGGGAGACAGCAGCAAACAAAACAGGATCCCTTCCTCAAGGAGCCCAAGGCCCGGAGGTAGGAGGGAGCTCCGTGTCTTGTCGGTGTCTTGGAGGAACATAAATTCAGTGCAAGGAAGCCCAGGCTGGGCGGTTAGAGGAGGGTCCCACAGGGTCTCCTGGACGGTGAGCCTCAGGGCTCTGATAGATACACATAAAGTACCTAATCTGGTCCTGGGAACGAAGGCCCAGCCAACCAGTCCTCTCCTCAGTGGCCCTTATGTAAGTTCTTTTCATTTAGGGGGTGAGAAACCTATTTGTAAATCAAACATTTAAACTTTCCTGAGGCTCAGCCCCCCTGAACTTCCAAACTACCAACTCCTTAACCCAAGGGCCCCTGCAGACTAAAGGCGAGTAAGAATCTCATTTTTTTTCTAGATTGTTTTTTCTAGTTTCTTTTTTTTTTTTTTAATTTGAAGTGTATTTGATTTACAATGTTAGTTTCAGGTGTACAGCAAAGCAATTCAGTTATACATATGCATACATACATATATATTTTTTCAGTCTCTTTTCCATTACGGCTCATTACAAGAAATTGAATTAAGTTCCCTGTGCTATACAGTAGGTCCTTGTTGTTTACCTATTTTATATATAGTAATGTGAATCTATTAATCCCAAACTCCTAATCTATCCCTTCCTTGCCCGTACCTCACCTCACCACCCCCAAACTGGAACCACAGTTTGTTTTCGATGTCCGTGAAAGCTCCTCTTTTCATAAGCCGGCTATCCCGGGCTGCAGGAACTGTCACGGTTTGTCCATAAGACCCTGAAGACCTGCAAGAGGACAGCCCTTGTCTCACAGGGGTACCACGGGGACCGCGGGCTGTGTTAGCTAGTACTCGGCAGATAATGGCTCTTTTAAAAGGTAAAATAGATCCTATTTTCCAAAAGCCAAATGAGCAGTGAGGTACTGGTAGGGGGTGGGGAAATAGAAGGTCCATGAGGATACAAAATGGGGACCACAGTTGGCAAACTCTGACTAAGAAGAATGGGGGCAGAAGTGGCCGTGATGGGGGAGTTTGAGAGCCATTCCAACCCACCTCAGAGTTTAGACCTCCCCCAGAGGATGCTGGCTTCACTCGCACAAAGTGCTTGATACGAATGGTAGATCTGGGACCCACAAAGCTCATTGTCGATGTCGATGTCGTAGGCTGCAGCCTTCAGATAACTCTGAGCCACATCACATGCCTAAGGGAGGAGACGACGGCCTGGCGGGGCGGGGTGGGATTATCAAGAAGCATTCCCTCCAAAGGCCCCAGTGTCCTAGGGACACTATGAAATGGGGTCCACATAAAGAACCATCTCCATCAGTGTGTGCAGACCCTCTAAGTGTGTGCGGTCCTTTTTGTCTGAGGTTATCAGGACATGTAAGCCTCTCACTATTGGGATTAGCACCTGGGATTGTCTGGTGGCTCTCTAGCTATAAGGACTTTGGACATTATCCCCACTTCTCCATGGAAAAATTGTCCTTGTGTTTCATGTCAACAATAGTTAAACCAAACTGCCTCTGACGTCCTGGGGCTATCTGCTCACCCAGGTGACACTGAACAGAACTAGATGACTGGGAGACGGCAGCTCAGCCCTGACATCTGCCCAAGGCCAGCAGCAAGGGTTCCAGGAGTTATATGAGCCACGAGGTCCATCCAATCTACCATCTGTCACTGGCTTACCATGCCACCTTGGGTCACTGACTTCCCCACTCTCTGCCATCTGTGAAATGTGCATAATAGCACATCATGTCCTTCTGTCCCTCCTCCCTCCTCTCTTGCTCATATTCACCTCCCTCTCTCCCACACTTTCTTCATCTCCTCCTTCCTCTTCCTCCTCTTCCACCCCCCTCCTCCCCTTCCTTCTCTCTCTCTCTCTCTGTTTCTCTCTCCTCGCCCCATAGAAGAAGATAATGTGTCTGTAAAGCGCTTTGAGCTCCTAGGAGATAGAGAGTCTATAAATATAATCTGTTATCACTGTTACCATGGAAACATTCACAGAGAACTGTACTCCATTCCTGCATTTGCAGAGCGTAATTCTGGCCTCCTCGCCCTGCTGCCTCCTCGAGGCTATCAAACAATCCCTAGTTTCAACACTGCAGCCAGGTAGAGGGTGGGGACCCAGGGCAAAACTTGTCTACTACTCAACTCTTCTTCATGTCAGTTTTCAAAAATTGTGTTCCTGTTTACTAAGGTAGAGGATGGTACAAGACTGGCCAGAGTCAGCTGTTAATCCAGGGATGTAAGTCATGACAGGCAGAGGTGTGTCACCCAAGCAAGGACCCTAACCTGTAATAAGATTCAGGCAAGGGAAAATCCGAGTGAGCTTCAGAAATAATGTTCCATCCATTTCCTAAGTTTTCTCTGACTCCTGACTCCTCAGCTTCAGAACCAGGGCTGGCAAAGCGCTGGGGTAAAGAGAGTTAAGAGTCTGCCCCTTTCTACCAGTCCGTGCATGAGCTTCTGGAAAGCAGGCGAGATGTCTTTTTCATTGTAGTCCCTGCAGGGCTTAGCACAGTGCCCGGCACGTAGCAGGTGCTGGTTAGAGGTGTGTAAAAGGAATGAATAAGGGGCTGCTATTTTCTGCGACGCAGCTGAGAGTGTTGCTGGGTAAGGCTCATGCCTGTGGACTGGGACTCCAGATCCCAGAGCACATCACTTCTTGAAGCTGCTTGTTCGCTTTCTCCACTCCCCCCTCCCATCAGCGAGGGCAATGATGCCACCTCATTTCTAGTCTCATAGGTGGTCCTGCGAAAGTTGTTCCATAACCGAAAGCCAGATATGGGAGAGTCTAGGATAACATAACTTAGTTGTTAACCAAACAACTGTGAAAGGGCTTGTGCAAAAGGTAAGGGTGTAAAAGCAATGGAAAAAGTCATTGGCCCTTTTAGGCAGTTCTGTGATCTCAAGGGCAAGTTTGCCAGGCCTCAGATGAGCAAAGGCAGAGAAATGGGATGGACTTTGGAGTCAGACAAATCAGTGTATGAGCTCTGCCACTTCCCAACCTCCCTGAGCCCCAATACTCTCATCTGTAAAAATCCAAATAATAGCTCTTATCTCACAAGTTTGAGGTGATGGTGAAATGAAATGAGTCAAGAATAATAAATTAATGGGGTGAAATGAACACGTTCCACCCCATTAATTTGGCAAAATGCATGCATGAAGAACACAGTTTATTTTGAATAATGTACTTATACTAGTTTATAGTAAAGGCCTGGTTGATATATCAGATCCCAGCAAGATGGGGGCAAGGGACAGCTCTGCCTTTGAGAAGGGAGTGGGGAACTTAAAGGAAGAGCGAAAACGCTCCCGCACGCCTAGGGAGTCAGGTAGTGCTGGCTACATAATTTGCAGGGTTCAGTGCAAAATGAAAATGCAGGGCCATTTGTTAAAAATTATTAAGAATTTCAAGAGGGTGACAACAGAGCATTACACCTTGTGCAACTGCATGGGTCACGTGCAACTGCATGGGTTACACACACCTGCATGAGTTGTACACACACCTGCATGAGTTATACACACACCTGCATGGGTTACACAGCCACAAAGACAACCTTGGAGCCAGAGGTACAGGGGAACTTGCCATCACAGTTTCCAGTCTTGCGAGAGATCATCGCACTGATAAGTAGAGTGACACTGTCAGTGTTACCCAAATGCTGATGTTGTCGTCACTGGTCTAATACAATCAGAGAGGGCCCTGGAATGTTTTCTACAAAATGCTTGAATACACTGAATTCATATTCTAAACTAAACATAAGCTGTAGTAAAGGTCATTTCAAGAGGGAAAAGCTCATAAAAACAACTCAACTCGACTAGGAGTGATTAATGATCGCATAAAATGTGTTCCAAGGCTCAGCTTGCTCCTGTACCCTTGTTCACAGAGGTGCAGGGGTGAGGTCAAATTACAAAGCATTTAAAAGACATTCACTATTTATTCAACTGCTATTTAATAAGCTCCTGCTGTATACAAGTCAAGGCACCAGGCCACGTAAGGGTAACAGAAAAAGAGATTATCTTCAGCCAAAAAATGAGATTGTTAGACTTGCTGATGCCTACAGTCCCTTTCAGTTCTAACATGTTAGGAATTCTTGATGAAGACACGGGGCCAACCTTTAAGGAAAAAGCCTTGAACAATAGTGAAACCAAATTGAAGTTGCTCTGTATAGAGTGCTTTTAAACGCAGTGTTTAAAAGCTATCATCGATATTCATGTATCTGTACTCTTACCTGCAAGGATTTTCATGTCTTTCACCTAGATTTTTACTGAGCTCTTTAAACACTGGGAGCATTATTTTTTTTTTTCTTAAAAAATAAAACTGGCTGTAAAACTAAGTCACAGAGAAGAAAATGAGTTTTCCTGGAGTCAAATAATAAGATTGTGGCAGAACATAGCCCCCTCTTGATGAATTATGAATTCATCCTCAGTGGTCCCCATTCTCCCTCCACCCTCCATCCACTAATAAAGGATGCAATTAAAATGGGCTGTCCTCCCTCCCTTGTTGCCAACGTGTCACTATTAATGGAATACTCTTTGTGTAAAGGTGTTGAAGCCAATTTTGAGCGGAGGCTTTAAAAAACCAGACAAAACTGGTTCAGATTCTGGCTTCACCACTTATTAGTTATTAGTGATCTGGGGAAATTGCTTAATCTTTGAAAGTGTCAATTTTCTCATAAGTTCAAATATTAATTCCTCTCTAGTTTATTTGAGAATGAAAAGCAACTAGCGGTGCCTGGCACATAATGGCTTTTCATCTCATGTTGAGCCTACTTCCTACCCCTCCTTTTTCCATCCCTCCTGTAAAGCCTCCCATGAACAGCGTGTCATGGGACTGCAATTGTCCCATGATCTCACTGAAACACATGGCCCATGGAAGGACAAACTGCCCAGAGACAGAGCCAAGAAACCCAGGAGACATGAGGCCAAAGACAGGTGTGGAGATGATTAAGTCTAAACATGGACTTCATTTTTGAACTTTGAATATGTGAAATCTCATCGAGGGTTTCTTTTGGTCCTTCTCAGTTTCCCCTTCCTCTTGGTAACAAAACCCTCTGTGCTTTATGTGGGTGCATGGCTGCCTGTCACACACTACAGTTCCCAGCCTGCCTTGCAGCTGGCCATGCTGTTGTGAGTAATGGAGTATAAATGGAAGTGAGAGGTATCAATTTGGCATCATCTTCTTAAAGTCAAAGCCACTTGTCCTGGATTTTCTCTGTGCAGAAAGATGGAGTGCAGATTTGGTATTGACTCAACCTTAGTCTTGCAAAGAAAGACAACACCACAGAGGATGATGCCAAAGTACTGAGATCTAAGAACAAGGGTCCCTGGATAACTTCATGCAACAGAACCACCTTGCCAGCCTGGACCATTCACCCCCAGGCTGTTAAGGAAGAAAGAAATAACTGTGAGCCACTTTTTTGGGGGGTTTCTGTCCCAGTGGCTTGGCTCGTATCTTCACTCATACAAGAACTGAGAGCTAGCCCACAGACGGAGCTTCGCAAAAATCAGCGCACCCTGGTCTACTCTGCCATAGCTGAGTGGAAGATGTATTGACTTAATCAGCTGGGGCTGCTATAATAAAACACCACGTTCTGGGTGGTTGAAACAACAGACATTTATTTTCTCACAGTTCTTGAAGCTGGAGGTCCAAGATCAGGGTGTTAGCATGGTCACGTAATTGGTGAGGGCCCTCTTCCAACGTGCAGACAGTCCTGGATCTTCATATGACTGAGAGAGCTCTGATGTCTCCTAATAAGGGCATTAATTCCCTCTTGTAGCTCCACCCTCATGACCTCATCTAAACCTAATCCTCTCCCAAAGGCTCCCTCTCTCGATACTATCATACTGGGCTTGGGGAGACCCAAGCATTCAGTCTATAATCAGCACCATAGTAAAAACTGAACAGTTTAGGAAGGACTTACAGCACAGATCCACAGATAATGTCGTGAGCAGAGTCAGCAGAATGAGCACAGGGACTCACAATCTGTCACTCAGTTTAGTTCCTGAAAGTTCCACACCTAGAGGATATTCATTCTGTAAGCATCACATTCTGAAATCTCCAGTGGGGTATATTTTCTAGGTACAAGTCATCTGGTCTCATCTCATTCCCCATCACAGCACAGGAGACTTTCACACAGGCGAGTGGTTCTCATTCTCAGACTTTAGTTTGCATCACAGTCAACTGGGGGACTTGTTCAAACAGACTCTGGGCCCCCACCCTGAGAATTTCTGACTCAGTAGGTCTGGAGTGGGGCCTGAGGATTTGCATTTTTAGCAAGTTCCCAGGTGACCCTGATGCTGCCGGTCTAGAGATCACACTTTGAAGTCCACTGATCCACATCATCTGCCTACTGTCCCACATGCTGTGTGGCAGACACACCGCTGTTGCCAGCACACTACACAAAGTCTTAAAGCCAGATGCTAATAGAAGCACTAAACACCATACATTCAAAATGCAAGGATGCACTTCTAGTCTGCAACTTGGTAAGTAAACAAATACATCATTTGTCCAACAATTATTCTTAATAAGTGCTTATTCTGTGTCAGGCACTGGGAGTGACAAGGCAGACAAAAACGCCAACCCCTGTAGAACTTACATTCAAATGGGCAGAGATGTCATTTGTTCAATTTCTGTTATGTGCTAAATCCTCGACATTAATTATCTCAAATTCCCTCAAAGACAATAAAATATAGGTGTCACTGTTTCCATTTTCAAGATGAGAAAGTTGAACCTCATATGGTTAAATGGTTCACAGCATCAGATGGCTGTGTCTCCAAAAACCACGTACTTTCCGTAGCACCGCAATGAAATCTATCTGGTTAACACCACAAAGGGGCTTTTAGCAGAAATGCTCTACATTGTGTCAGCAAAGGATTTCTTTTTCATGACTAAGACCTGGAAAGTTCCCTGAAGGATTGAGGATCTTCAAGTATAAGATCCCAGTGGCCAGATGGGAAGATTATGGGCTGCAAGGAAGGGAGAATTTTTGTGCCTCCTGACCACAATCCTCTGTCTGGACCATCTGGCCAGGGCAGTTACCACTGGGCCTCAGAAAGTTTTTTTTGTGTTCACAAGTTTACTTTGAACACCAGCTTTACATTAAAACCAGAAGGTCCCTAGTTAATACTGAAGATCCTTCCATCCTTCAATCATTTATTTAACAAATATTTCTCGAACTTTCTCTGTGCCAAGGACTACACTAGGAACTGTAGAAAATTTGAGGTAAGGCTTTTTCTCTGTTCCCACGGAGCTTACAGTGCAGTGATAACAACCTCTCCCTAATTCTCCTCCAGCTGCCACATCTGGAATCCTTTTTCAGACAGTCATCTTTGTCTTACATTTTATGTTTTGAACTTTGTATCTTTATTCATGATCCCAATTCATACATCAGTTTCCACTGGTTTTCTGTGTGTTTGTTTTTTGTTTTCTAGCAGAGCTATTTCTATGTAGGAGTTGGGTACTTGGTGAGACAATATGATTTATTTTTTTAAAAAGAAATGACGGTGATGAGCCAAGATCTTGGGAAAATATTAAAAAGAGTAGGTAGGTCCTGGGGCAATGGGAGAAAAGAAAAAAATCCTTGGAAGGTAAAATCTCTATGATCATTAAAAAAGATAGGAACTCACCCTCAAGTAGAGAGAGAGGAGAAGAGAGTCTTAAAAGAGGAAGAGGAAACTTTCGGAGTGAACTAAAAAGAGTAACTGGGAAGGCAAAAGAAAGACAAAGACGCTCAGTAGAACTCTTGCTCTGAAGGGTTTTCCCACCCTTTGTGGAAGTGCATGTTTGGACTTCATTGAGTGTGGCTGCGCAGGGCATAGTACATCTCAATTTTTTAAAAGAAAACAAGGATTAAAGTTTATCAGTTCACAGGTATGGATGTCTTTAGTAGGTGAATACAGTGTATGTCTTATTAAGTTTGGAGGCTTGAAATCAGGCCCAGGATTCCACCCAGGACTCAGTTTTTCATTCAAAAGACCCAGCAAGAAGGCTGTGTCACCACTTCACCTGGGGACGGGGACTTGGGGATGTGGGGAAAGAAGACAGCAAGTTACTGGTAACAATCAAGTCTTTGTCTCCTTCTTAAAAAGCCCTCATGCCAAGGTGCTACTGTGGACACACGCTATTGTATTTCCACATACCCTTGACTACTGAAGCCTAATGAACAGCTGTCTCCAAATTTTCCAGGGTGTTTTCAAATTGTAAACAGCTAAGTTGTCTTGCCGATTTCTTAAGTTTCAGCATATTGAGAGAACTGGATACAGTCTTACCTTAGAGGCCAATTCCTGTGCCCAGCGTGGGGGTCTTCACAATTCCCAGCTATGCTATCTTCCCAAACTTCTCACAAACATCATGGTGCTTAACAGACATCTGTGGAGCTTGTTCAACTGAAGATTCCTGAGCCCTATTCAGATAGTCAGTCAGTAGGATGAGGGGGATATGCCGAGGAATGTGCCCTTTAAAGGAGTTAACCAGGTAAGTCTCATGCAGAGGATTCACGGTCAACATATTGAGAAAATCTGTGTGATTGTATTAGCGTTTGAGACACATGTGCAGGGGGGAGCTCGTTACTCTCTCAGCTAAATTTATGAAGTGCACCCTATGTTAGTACAGCTCATACTGTGTTAGATAGAGAGGACACCGTGTACCTGGGGCAGGAAAACCTGTGGCTAAGACATTTTCCCTAGTTCTAGACATCAAGGAAGTCTTACCCTGACAACTCGATAGATGTTATCTAGCCAAAAAGGGAGAGATGAACATTCCAGACACAGAGGGAATAGTGTGCATAAAAGCTTTGTGGCCAGAGGAAGGTTGGAGAGTCTGAGGAGGCTGCCAAAAGTTGACTCGATCACATGTAGTCCAGTGTTGGCCCACTCCAGTCAAGAGGTCAAAACTCTAACATTCCATCCTTTTGGAAGGCTGACGTTAGTAAAGAATTATGGATCTGCTGGAAGTAGCTCTTAAATTTGCAACTCGATGTGAGCTGCTTTAAGACCCCTTGTCAGTTAACAGGGTAAAACTGGCAGGGTGGCTGGCATGCTGGGTCTGGACAAGTCACACACCCTGCGCCACCACAACTCATACTAAGATTCGGTAACAGCTGTCTAATTCCCACAAGCCCACAGAAAGGCTGGTGGGGATTGAATCCATTGTTGCCATAGGAAGTAGAGAAAGGCAGTGGGCAGAGTATCAACAGAACAAGCTGGTACCAATAGGGCAGAGTCACAGATCATACCCATGGAACTCTATGCATCTGTTTTCTGCATACTCTTTTTGAGATCTTTGCCAGATCTGCTCCGCTGCTTCTTCCAGAGCCACTTCCCCTGATTCCAGTGGCCTGGACTTTTCCAATGGCTTGTCTTTCTTACCACAAGAATAAGAGATTTGATATTCTCATTGGACAATAAAATGTTAATAATGGCACCCCTCCCAGGATTTGTATTTTGAAAAAGTTCTGGGAAACAGTAACTCCAAATAACAAATCAGTATGTGTCAAATTTCTCTGCATCATTGTGGCAGAGACAGGGAGAGACCCTATAATTTTTAGCAGGATCCATGGTGCCCAAAAATAAAGACTGTATTTCTCATCTTCCCTTACAGCCAAGCGTTGACCTGAGGCCAAGTTCTGACCAATGAGATGGGAGCAGACCTGTCCTATGCAGTCTCTGGATGGATGTTTCCATAAAAGGAAGTTGGTGCTTATGTCTTTCCTCTTCTTCTTTGTCCTCTCTTCCAGCCTGGCTGGGATGACTGCGGTCCTAGGCACCATCTTGGGCCATGAGAGCAAGGGCCACATGGGAGAGATAGCAAAAGGGTCATCTGGAAGGGACTCAGCTTCCCAAGGATGTAGAGGAATGCAGCCATCTCCCCAGTCTTAGACCAGTTTCCTCTGGACTTCTGAGTAGGCGGGAAATAAATCCTATGTTGTTGAAGCCATTGTTATTTTGAGTTTCACAGCCAAACCCAGCTCAGTGATAGAGCCATCATGGAGATTTTTTTCTTTTCTTTTTTTTCTATTTTAATGGAGGAACATAGTGAAGTTTCTTCTTGGGGTCCCTCAAATGTAGGCAACAATATTCTCCATCTTCATCTGTGTGACTGCTTCTTCTGGTCAACCCAAGGTGAATCACAGATGGAAAATAAACATGGGCTCGGGGCACGAGGCCTCAGTCTGCAGCCAGTCCAGCCACTAGTCCTCCAGCCATTTTCTCTCACGGGGCTTCTGCTTCCTCATTTAAAAAACACGCTCTGTGAATGAAAGGTGTTGCTTGTTACATTAGTAAACAAAGGATGCTGAAGCCACTACCGCTGCCCCCTGACAGTGAGCCCTGAGGGAATTCAGGATGGAGACCAACTGGGCTGCCTGCTGCCAAGCCCTCAGCCACTGCACCACCCCCAACAGTGCACCCAGAGGGCACTCAGGACAGGAAGCACAGGATACTGGCCCTAGGTGCTAAGATGCATATCAAAGGAATGATTTCTCTGAGCCCAGAATCTTGTATCTTCCCATACATAGAAAAGCATTAAATTCCTGAACTTGAGATATCTGGTTTTCTTTAATTAACAGTCATCTTTTGATGTTCCAACTACGTGGTCTTTGTTGCAAACCCTATGTCCTGGTTCCTCTTTGGAGCAGACCCTTCGAGCGATCTGAGAGGCTGTCTCCTGGGCTTGAGTCCTCAGAAAGACCGCTGAATAAAACATAATTCTCAACTTTTAGGTTGTGCATCTTTTTCAGTCAACATCTCTAAGCTCTTTTACAAATCCGACAGTTTCTAAGACCAGGCATGCTTCCCCCAACCCATGTGCCCACTCTGCCAGTCAAGGAAATTTGTTACTAGGATGAAGAGTTTTCTTCTTACGAACAGCAGGTTTTGCTTTTAAAGTCTATATATTACTTGTTTGGAACTTGCAACATATTTTGTCCACAGATCAACAACATACATGAAAGTTAGAGTCGCAAGCAAATGCCAAAAAGATATTTAATCAACATTCAGTTAAACTACAGTGCTGGGAAATCCACGGGACCAAAACAATATGGAGGCGATTGGGGTTGGGGGAGGGAGAAAGTGCTCGATTTTAATTGGAGGAGGGAACAGAAACATCTTTTTCTCCACCCTTGGTGGAGAAGGGGACCCTCAGCCCTGGGCTCTGGCGGGGGGAATAATCACCCCCGAGTAACAGCACATCCCTTTCACATCCAGGTTCCTCTGAAAGCAAAGAAATGGGGAGTCTCAGGAGGTGTCAAATGGGACACGCAGGAGATGGCTGCCTGGTTTTCCTGTCTAGTTCTGATTTCATTTGGAACCTGGTCCTGCAGGTAGGAGAAAGGTCGTTGTCTGAGCATGTCCGAAGTCCCCCAGCAGGCTCTCTGCAGAAGCCCTGGGGCAGGTCCGGGGAGGAGGGTGCTCTCTCTTAAGGCAACGACGCTTGACAGTGAAGGCTGACTTTTCCTGCTGGCTGCAGAGGTACGGAGCCTGGGCAGGACCTCCCCGGGAGCTCCCCGGTGGAGAAGCGGGGAGGGGCGCACCTGACTTCACACGCTGGAGGAAGGGAGCATCTTTTCCTTCCTCCCCTGATGCATGGAGGAGGGTTGGGAATGCAGTCACAGTTCTCTGACCAACTCATCTGCTCCACTTTCATTCTTCCTTTAGAAAAGGGAGTTTAGATCCTGTGCCTCTGAGCCTTATCTTTTCTCTATTTAAAAAAAAAAAAATATCTTGCTCCCAGCCCAGGGCGTTCCTTCCATCTACCCTGACTAACAGAGCCCACATTTCTGGGCCTTTGCACGTGAGCTTCCCTTCCACCAGCTGTGCCCTTCCCCTCACTTCCTCTCACAGGCTAACTCCTCTTTGTCCAAATGCCACTGCCTCCAGGAAGCCTTCCCAACTCTCAGGTGGTCCCTCTCCTATGTTCTCTCCTAGCACCCTCAGCAAATATCAGGCTGTCCCCATGTGAGAGAAGAAGCTTCTTGACTATCTCGGCTTTCCAGGGACCAGCCAAGTGACCCAGCACACGGTAAGGTTTATCAGTATTCAGTGACTAAGGGCATGTATGTTCCTTCCTCTCTGCTCCTTCTCACAGTGCTGTCAGAATCCTGTTTAGGGCCCACCTCTTCCAAAAAAGAGGCATCTCTCGTCTCTAAATTCCTCTTGAACCTCTTGTTTGTGGTCTCCATTGTGGAACACAATCATTTACCACCCAGCATTGTCGTCTGCTCACTCCTGTATCTCTGGCCTCATTGAGTTGTTTGTCTGCTGCTGAAAGGTCCTGACATCTTCTGTGTCTTTTGTGAGTCCCTCGGTTTCTAAGGCAATTCTATACACACAATGGGCAATCGATGAACGATGGGCGGAGGAGTACATGCATCCAGGGGAGGCTTCTCTACCTTGTGACCCAGTGAAGACGTATGTTACCTTGGAGAGCTTTTAGCATAAAGAGCCAAAGAGGCTTTACGTGATTACACCCATGTGGTGTCACGAACCACGCTCGCACTTTCTGTCTGTCCACATCTTCCTTCTGAAGAGGCAGTTAGGCCTCGTGGTTTGGAGCATGGGCTCTGGAGCCAGGCTGCCTGGGTCTGAATGGCCTTCCTTCTTGCTGGCCTTAGGGACTGAATCCGTATGAAACTCAGTTGCTTCATTTGTAAAATGAACGTAATAATAATAGGACTGTGTTAGGTTTCTTCAGAGGAACAGAACCAGTAGGATATATACAGATGTACGGGAGAAATTGTCTCACACTGTTACAGAGACTGAGAAGTCCCATGATTTTCAACCTGCAAGCTAGGGAATCAGGAAAGCCAGGGGCAGATCAGTCTAAATCCGAAGGTCTGAGAATCAGGGGGCCGACGGTGTAAGTCCTGGTCTGAGACTGAAACCCAAGAACCCGCAGCATCAGTGTGTGAGGGCTGCAGAAGCTGGATGTCTCAGCGCAAGCGGAGAGAGGAAGAATGTGCCCTTCCTCGGCCTTTTTGCTCCATTCAGGCCCTCACTGTGCTGGAGGAGGCCCACCCACATTGGTTGAGGGTGATCCTGTTTACTCAGTCTCCCGATTCAATGCTAATCTCTTCCAGAGACGCCCTTGCAGACACATCCAGAATAATGTTTTACCAGCCACCTGGGCCTCCCTGTCCAGTCAAGCTGACACATGAAATTGACCATCACAAGGACCGACCTCATTACGTTGTTGAAAAGGTAATATAAAGTGGATTTGTTGTAGGATGTTGACTATAGTTCCCTGTGCTCTACGGTAGAACCTTGTTGTATATCTGTCTTATATGTAGTAGTGTGTATCTGCTAATCCCAAATTGCTAATTTATTCCTCCCCTACCTCCTTTCCTCTTTGGTAACCGTAAGTTTATTTTCTGTCTGTGAGTCTGTTTCTGTTTTGTAAATAAGTTCATTTGTATCATATTTAGATTTCACACATAAGTGATATCATGTGATATTTGCCTTTTTCTGTCTGACTTACTTCACTCAGCATGATAATCTCTAGTCCATTCATGTTGCTGCAAATGGCATTACTTTATTCTTTTTATGGCTGAGTAGTATTCCATTGTATATATACACCACATCTTTAGCCAGTCCTCTATCGATGAACACTTAGGTTGCTTCCATGTCTTGCCTATTGTAAGCAGTGCTGCTATGGACATTGGGGTGCATGTATCTTTTCAAATTAGAGTTTTCTCCAGATTAATGCCCAGGAGTGGGATTGCTGGATCACCTGGCAACTCTATTTTTAGTGTTTGTTTTTTTTTTTTAAGGAACCTCTGTACTGTTTTCCATAGTGGCTGCATGAATTTACATTCCCACCAACAGTATAGGAGTGTTCCTTCTTCTCCACACCCTCTCCAGCATTTATTTGTAAACTTTTTAATGATGGCCATTCTAACCAGTGTAAGGTGATACCTCATTGTGGTTTTGATTTGCATTTCTCTAATAATTAGCCATGTTGAACATCTTTTTATGTGCCTATTGGCTATCTGTAGAAATGGAGAAATGTCTTTTTAGGTTTTCTGCCCATTACAGCAATAACTTTTAGAACGAGGAAGTCAAGTACCCTGGCAGGTAGTGTCAAGTCATGTGACTGGACAGAAGGCCTTCTGGTACTTAGGATGCATGTCATAAATTTCAGCGAAAGAGGCCTACCCTCCAGTGGAATTGTTGGGTGCGATGCCATGTAGATGGTACGTATGAAAGACTGAATGTTATCATTTATTAACGCAAAAAACACGCTGTTAGCTAGCTACAATACAGTTTGCCTAAAGGATTTGCTCCCTGAGAGTATGAAATCCTTCTCATTACTTGGTATATAAATGAGTCTAAATTAAGTTGTAATCCAGTTTATGCAAAACAGTGTTTGTTTTTTTTTTTTTTTTTTTTTTTTTTTTGCCTTGTCCTGCTTCCCAGCTCCTCCCTGAAGTAAAACAAATGCAAAACAGTCTTTCCTTATTTCCTCCCTTTGGTTTGATGTCTACACAGTAGCCACGTTGAAATGCAATCAGTCTAGAATGGTGTGGAAAGATGCAGTACCTCAGAAGGAAGAAAATTTGGCAAATTTTATAGAGTGCATAAGGTTCTTTGTCCTATGTGTTTGTTTGCCTACCTGTCTGAGCAGATGTGTCTGTCTCGTGCCAGCCAACAGCAAGGCAGACATTTTAACCACAGGGCTCCCTCCCCAGTATCCCAGTCACGTGGAGGTGGGGTGGGGGAGGGATCCAGATCTAGGAGGTCAAAGCTGAGGTTTCCCAATGACATATGACCTGGGAAAGTGATCTGTGCCAACCTGACTCCCTCCACCTGGATTGAGACTGAAAGCAAAGTTGGCCTTTGCCAGTTAGCAATGGGAATGCAGCTGACCTGCGTGCAGGCCGGAGCTGGGCACGGGGAGGGGTGGGGTGGCATCTGAGGAAGTCAGGAGGTGGTGAGAAAGCAGCGGCAGCAGCACACAGAGCACTGCTGAGGCCCTTCGGTGGGGAATCCTAGAATAAAGATCTCCAGAGCCCAGCCCAGCACCAGCCCAGCACAGCCCCTTTGAGGCCAGCCTGTGAGCCCAGGGGCCCCGTGGAGCCCAGGGACTGGTGTCGCCCTGCCCTGACTGCTCCATGTGTATCCATTTTCCTTGAGCCAGACCTCAGGGAGAGGCAGTGTCTCTGTTTTTCGCAAGGTCTTTTTCTAAAACTTTTATCTGGCTTTAGTGTTAAAGGGCCTTAGCTTAAGAAAACCACAAGGCACAGTGTCAGGAGGATAGTAATTGATTTAAAAAAATAGTGTCCAGATCACACACCAAAATGACTCCACTGGACTCCGCACTCTTCAGAACCAGGCTACGTGCTTTAAAAAAGGACACAACAAATGGGAAATTGTGCAGGGGAAAGGAAGTAGCACAACAAGGGAGTTAGAAATCAGCTCGTAAGAGGACTGAGGAAACTGGGGATTTTGTGCTTTAAAAGGTGTCAATATATGTACAGCCGACACACTGAAGATGCATCCGATTTGCATCTTGTTCCTCCAAGAAGAGAACCAAGACTGGGCAGAAGTTATAAGGAGCTAGGTTTTAGTTCAGAATTTCCCAACAGTGGAATATTCCACTGCAAGGTTGGGAGGACACAGCCCCTAGGGATGAATTCAACTAGAGGCTAGCTGACCTTGTCCCAGGAGATGGGAGTTTGGACTGGAGGACTTCTGACGTTATAGGCAGCACTATACATAGCGAATTCACCCACTGTGACTCCCCATTACCTCCAGGCTCTCAATTAAGGCTGCAGAGAGAAGTTGAAAATTAAGCGGACCATAAAATAGACATTTCCTCTCATCGCTGGAAGCCTTCAGGCAAATGGTCCAGCAAGAAAGGGATCATAACATGCCCTCAGATTTTCATCTCATCGACACCTGTCCCTGAGGCCAATAAGACCATGAATCTCCGACTGTAGAACAATGCAGTGGGACCTCCTCACTCTAAGCTTAGCCCCTCAGAGGAGTGTCTACTTGTCACCTTTTAAGTAGATGGAAAATTCTGGAAGGAAACTTTATTTTCTAAAGCCTAGAGGATGCACTGGGTGGTACCAGACTTTTTTTTTTTTTCAAGAGAAAAGCAAACTGAACCTCTTGCCCCACACTGGGGAAGTACAAACAGGTAAACTCTGCAAGCTTTAAGGTAGAACGGCATCCCTCTTGACCTTCATTCCTACCATCCACTGCATCAGGACTGTTGGCAGAGACCATGCACCTCTGCGGTCCTGCCGGAACAAACAAAACAAGTCATATTCTGTGTGTCCTCTTCTCTCTAAGATGGTCACCACCACCATCGATACATCTAAAAGCAACTTGGCAAAGGATGGGGCGTGGTGGAGAGAAATCGAGCATGTCTCGCTACATCACACTGCTTCCTGGATTCAGTTTCCTGACTTAAAAGCTGAACTTGGAAACAATGTAACCGAAAGCAGTGTTTGGAAGTCTGACAGTCAGGGCCTGGTGACCACCAAAGTGACAAACAGGGAACATGTCACTTCCACTGATGGCAGCAGGAATAGCCACCTTACCATATGGAACTTGCTTTAAAAAAAAAAAAAAAGTATTTTTTCATTGTTTTCTTACTATGTCCTCACCCAGGACAAGAATTAAATTCCAGAACCAGTGAATCAGGAAAATGCCAGAGTGATTTTAAATGAAAGTAACAGAGAGATATTTCTACATGTCCCCAAGCAGGGTCTCTGATTTCTATCAGAAACTAGAACCATTCCAGAGAATGACTTGCTTTTCTATCAAAGATGCAGGGATAATTGTGATGGACAGAATGATGTCCCGTGGGACGCTCAGGCATTTGTGATGGATGGTTATTAGGGTGCTCGGTCCCAGCTGGCCAGGAGGGCTGTGTCAGGCATCATGCAGGCACTGGGCCACATCTCTGCCACCATGACCAGTCAGGAGGCATGTCCCAGGGCTCCTCTCTCCCAGCCCTTGGCCTCTACCACTGAGCTGCGCACTCTCTCTGCTTTCCACTGCAAACAGAGACTGCCTTTGAGCCATTTTCCCCAACACTGCACACAGTTTCTGCTGCCAGGATGAGTCACCATGCAACACATACCCTCACCCCCTCCACTCTGTACTTAAAATACTCCAGGGCTGGCCGAACAGAACACCGCTGTGCGTGAGCACGTGTGGGAACGTGGGATGGGGATCGGCAACTCAGCACCCCCGAGACCCTGCAGAGCCAACTGCATTGTGTTTGGCCAAGGGGTTCAGAGAGCCAGAAGCCCGAGGGCAGTTCTGTCTCTCCCGATCATGTGGATCTCCCTCATGCCACGTGCCAAGCTGCACCCTCTCTTTTGCAGGCAGGTAGCCCTCAGTGTTAGCCTCTCTGGTCTTTAGCAGAAGTAGCTGACTGCCTGGGGTTGACTTGTCCTGCCTCTTCTCCCAGCCCAGCTTCTGACTGGTCATCTTGCTACACACAAGACTTCCCTGTCCTGCTTTCATCGTTGAGCCCCTCTCTCTGCCCCAGGGTAGAGTCTGTTTCAGTCACAGCAGCATCTGATGGTTTCCTGAGTTAGACATGTCATCCTCCTCGCGCGAACAGAGGTCCCTAATCTCCTTCTACAATTTGCTGCCATTTCTGCTCTCAGCTTCCTCCTTTATCCACCCACACATGCAGCACCAATCTTGGGCAGAACCAATCACAGTACTCCAGAACCATTCTTCTTCCC
Organism: Camelus ferus; assembly: GCF_009834535.1. Lineage (NCBI taxonomy): Eukaryota > Metazoa > Chordata > Mammalia > Artiodactyla > Camelidae > Camelus > Camelus ferus. The sequence goes on along the minus strand of NC_045716.1, from coordinate 12,400,532 downwards.
CAGCCTGCGTAGAAAAAGAGATGAAAAAAAAAGGTTATTTTTGTCCTGAGCCTCTCAACTGGGTTGATGATTTCTTCCTTCTTTCTGCAGAGAAACACTGGACCTCCATAGGCATGGACTGAATAGCTTTCTGAGTTCTTCGTGGTCCACACCTCCCCCATCTCAACCACACAGCCACACACCCCACCTGCCAGCAGCACCCCTCCCCCTGGAGAACCACACACTCCCGGCTTTCAACCTGCTGCTCCAGCGCCCTTCACAGAAGGGGCCGCAGAACAAAAGCCCAGCCCAGCACAGCCCAAAGGGACATCGTGTGCTCAAGTTATTCATTACTCAAGTTAAAGGAGGTCACAGAGCAGGAAGCACACTGCAAAGCCAGGGGAAAGGTGGCATAGAGGGTGGGGAATTAGTCAGGGTGACCTTCCAAGGGAACTCACAGCCCTAGCAGGAGGAGGAATCAGAGTGGGAAGGTGGCAAAGTCCTAGCAACAGCCCCAAGGTTAGACAAAGTCAAATGGAAACAGCTAATTATAATTAAGCTAGCTACTTAATAGCTCCTGCCAGGCATCCAAGCTAGGTGCTTAGCGCTTTCCCACATCTCCCATTTAATCCTTGCAACAATGTGTCAGTTTACAGTTGAAGGAACAGCCCTAGAGAGAACAGGCGACTCGCTCAAGGTCGCACAGCTAGCAAGTACTGAAGCTGGGAGGGTAAATGCTGGTCTGTCTTACCCTTCACCAGGTTGCTTTTTTTGGTGACACGGTTAGCTGGGTGAAACAATTCTGGATGGTCTAGTGTGGAAGGTGGAGTTCCAATCGGGTTCCCATAGAGCTGAGATCATGTTTTCCAGTGGCAATACCAGGTTTGGGTGAAAACACAGAGGTTCCTGGAAGCCAGGGGGAGGCTGGTTTAGAATAAGACCCTGCCTTGGTGGTGAAGGCATAACCCTCAGGACTTGTCAGAACCTGGGAAGGGTTTACATGCAGGGGAGGGAGAATGAGCAAAGCTTAGGGAGGTCAAATTTGAGGGGAGTGAATCCCCCAGAGGAAGATAGTAGGTCAAAGACAAGAGTGAATGCTCATCCTCACCAGACATAGGAGCAGTCTAGTTGGCATTTGCCACAGCTCTAGAGAGCTAAGGTAGGACACCTCTTAAGAAAAAAATGAGGGTTCTAATTAAAAATCATCAAGGAAAGTCTTTTCCCATATACTTTGTTGTACTGCATAGTTCTGCTGGAAAAGAGAACAAATGGGAAGAAGGAGTGAGGAATGGAGAAAAGGAGGGGTGGGATCCAGGAGTTTGCACAAAGAAGGGCATCTACCCCCTCCATCACAGTCTTATCCCTTCTTCCCTTTCCACCTTTCCCTTTGCTTATCTTTTTTTTTTTTTTTTCCTGATTCTGCCCACAGGCTTTCCTGGGTCTTACACATAGTGGGCCCTCCACGAACACATGCTCTGTCCTGATGGAAACTTCTGCTGGGAGGGGACCAGGGGCATCATATCTACAGGTGCAGCCTCTTCCTGCAGTTCTATGACCACCTTGGGACTTTTTCAACATAAACACTGCAGGGGCAAAGGAGGGAACGGTTTCTTTCTCAACACACTGTTCTCAAGGTTGCCCTTGACCAAGCCCTACATGTAGCAGGCCCTCTGGGGCTGGGTGGCTGCTTCTGCATTTCAGGAATTTTCAGGTTTGCCCAGGTATGGCAGGTGGGTCTTGAGAAGGATTAGTGGAAAAGAGCTCATGCTACATCAATTCAAGCTTAAGCTTGCCCTTAGACCTGCAAGGCTGACCTTGGAGACAGAAAGGTGACCCTGACAAGCATCCCCTGTATTGGGTTTCTGGATATGGGGTGGGGGGAATCTCCTTCTCCAGAATGGGCTATGTTACCCCCTGGGGATGGGGCTTCTCTGCAGTGACTGCAGAGGCGCCCCTGCTGATTTCTGCTGTGTCACTGCCTGGAGAGGAACGTGTGAAGCTGCTTAGAGGTTTAGTGGAAGGAGATGAAACCAAAGAGTTTGGCTTTTCAGCCACAGGGGATAAAGGAGGGGTAGGGATAAAGGGTGCCAAGGATTGCTCTGCACCTTCTCGCCATCTGAGCTTGGTTTCCCCGATCCTTTTTAGCCCCGGATATTTTACAGAAGAACGAAGTCGTCGATACCCCCAAGGGGGCATAAAATCACGTCCCTGAGAATACTAGCCACCGACTCGGCGCCAAAAGGAGTCCTAGGTGGCTGAGTCACGTGCAGACACTGTCGCCTGGGTTTAGACCGGTGTGAGCCGCCAGGCAGGCGGTTTCCGAAGGGAACGATTCACTGGGGTCTGGCTGGTCGGCCTCCCACATCCTCCTACCCCTTCCGAACCCCGGATCCGGGCTGCCGCCCTGGGTGGGTTTGGCAATTGTCCTGCTTGAGGTGGTTCAGGCCGCCCACAAGGAGTACAGCCCGGCAATCAGGAGCCGGGACTGCCGGCTGGGCTGGCCTGGAAGGAGAGGGACGGGCCGGAACTGCAACCGCAGTGGTGAGCAGCGCGGAGGGGGCGGCAGGTGCAGGAGCGGAGAGGCGGGGCGGAGCTGGGCAGAGTCCTTGACTCTCAGGCGTCCCGGAGTGACCTTCCCCCACCCAGCTAGGGCCTAGGAGGTGGGGACCTGGAGCGGAGGGAGGCCAGGAGTGCACGGGTGCGAGCAAGCAGGCGGGAGGATGGATCGGGACCAGCCCAGCCGGGGTCCCCCGAGCGTCTGCCGGGCGCCAGGCGACGCAGGTGTAACGCATCTCACTTCGGAAAGGGCGGGTTGGTGCCCAGCCAGGAACTAGAAGGGGGCTGCGCGGGGCTGCCCGAGCACCACTCGCAGTCCCCTCCGCCCCTCTCCGTGGCCCCGCTCTCCAGCCCGCCCCTCACGCCGCCGCCGCGGCTCCTTTGTGCCGGCCCCGCGCCCGCCCCTTCGGGTCCTAGGCCCCGCCCCCTCCGCGCCGGCGATTGGCCTGCCGGGCCGCTAGTGGGCGGGGCGCCGGCCCGCCACGGCGCGGTATATAGTAAAGGTAGGGCGTGCGCCCGCAGCCAATTTCTCGGCTCGTGGCGGGCACCTGGGTCCTGGGTCCGCAGTCCGTTTGTCCGTCCTTCCCTCTGACTTTCTCCTGCCCCCTGCCCGTCTCTGCAGAGGTCACAGGAGGCGGGGGCCGAGCACGCGTCCCCGGCGGCAGCGGCAGTGGCAGCTGCGGGTTCGCGGAGCCCCCGAACCCCCAAGGGCAAGAGGAGCGCGTGGCAGACCAAAGAGAGCCCGTGAGCGGCCGTGCGCCCACCAATAGGTGCGGGGCTCGGAGCCGCCCAGCCTGCGCGGTCCCTCCCTCCTCCCTCAGCCCCCGCCGCCGCCGCCGCCTCCCCCTCCTCCCGCTCCTGACTCTGCTTCTCCACCGCGCGTCTGGCACTCTGAGAGCCGCAGCGGCAGCGGCGGGTGCAGCCTGCGGAGAGCCAGGCCGGGGACGCCGACCGGCAGCCGGAGAGGACGCGAGGGCGCACGCCGCAGTCCCCCACCCTCAGTCCCCGCGGCGGCTGCTGACCCGCCACTATGGCCCGCGGAAAAGCCAAGGAGGAGGGCAGCTGGAAGAAATTCATCTGGAACTCGGAGAAGAAGGAGTTTTTGGGCAGAACCGGTGGCAGTTGGTGTAAGTACGGGGCCCGCAGCTCTCGCCCCCGGCGCCTTGTCTCTCTGGATAGGCGCATCCCCTGCGCAGGCTCTGCGGACCGCGCGGCTCGCTGCGCGCTGCCGAGGGCGGCGGGGCATCGGCTGCTGAGCGCTGCTGGGATCGCGCCGGTCTGGGCTTGTCATCCTCTGAGGAATGCGGAGACCCCGGATAGGCGCGGGCTGGGGGCGGGAGCACGCCGGGCAGAGGGTTATGTATATTTTAGCGGTTTTAGTGATTTGCAGTCTATCTGAGCGTCGCTTGAGCCCTTCCGTCCTGGGGATGGTCAGGCTCTGGGAGACTACATTATGTCTGTCCCGATAGTCATGTCCCAAGTCCTAAAAAATGAGATTTGAGGCCATGAGAGAACCACACGAGGGTAATCGGATCGAATGCAGGCGAGGTTGTGTATTACGGCACCATTCTTCGAGTCTAAATGTGTACCTCAAAAGGAGGAGGCGGCAGAGGGGTGGGTGGCAGAATCCATCCACACTGCAGCATTTCGTAGCGATGCCCAGAGTTTCCCCCGGTGACCTCCCCTGGAGTCGTCATAGCCCAGAAATGGCCCAGGAAGCTCCATGGCAGGACTCCGTTTCTGAGCCTTGGCCCCGAATCATGGCAAAGTCTAGCTGTTTTCAGTGTCTAGAGAGAGACTGCAGAATCAGTAGCTTGGGTTGATTAGGGTGAAGGGTTGGTGTAAGAAACAAATGGCACAAAGGCAGAAGCAGGTCATTTTATGAGATTTTGGGACAGCTGTTGCTTGGCTGGGTAGACTTTTTTTCCCCCTATTGAAAATTAGATTCCTTACTTGTCTTCCACCTCTACACGTGAAGGGTGACATTTTTTTTAAAGGTCATTTTGAAGGGCGGAGTTGTAGGCAAATCTATAGAGTCGTGATTGCGGGAGAGAGAGAGGGGGAACTCCCCCCTCCTGCATCACTGCCCCCTCCTCCTTCCCTAATATCATCATCACCATCATCATCATCGACACCACTAGCACCACTAGCACCACCACTGCAGCCACTAAGGGAGCCCTGGTAGGTGCTGATGCGGTGTTCCTGATTGGGAGGATCTGTGAGCATCGGCATGAGAATGAGTCAGGGAAATAGTGCTTGGCTGACATTTTGAAATGGAAGCTTGGCTGGAATATGTGATTTTTGTCAGGAAAAAAAAAAATGCAGCCTTGTAGTGGGTTTCTCTTGATTGAAAAGTAAAGGGTTAATAATGCATCACTCTTCAAGGTTAGTCAAGGTGAAACCTCATCACAGCCCTGTGCTTCCCAGCATAGGTATTCCTAAGCCATGTTAAATCTAGGTCTTTAAAGAGATGGTTTTTAGCTTATATTTTATATTTTTTTTTTTATCTTGGGAAGACTCCGTTCTTCAATGGGATTATTGCCATAGTTTCTCATGCATTAAAGATAACTCTCTGTGTTTCCTTAATGTGGAAGGGAAAATCTGAAGAACCTTCGGTGTGGAGGGTGAACAGCTCCCTGCCATCTCCTAGCTACTCCTGGTAACTTGAGTGAGGCCTGGGGGGTGCACTGCGGAATGGGCCCCTTTCTCCCGGATTCACTGGAGGTTTCTGCCCTGGTGATCTGACTGACCCCAGCCTCAATGTCATGTCGTTGACTCCAGGCATATTGTAATATTTGCCCTCTAGTATTTTTCCTCCTCATAAAATATATTTCTTTCCTCATTCCAATTCCAAAATAGTATTTGCTTTAGAGGGCAAGGCAGTATGGAACAACTTGTTCTGTAAGCTGGTGTTTAATAAGGCAGCACCTCCAAATGATAGAGGAGAGAGAATATCCATGTCTTGATACCACATACACCAGGGTGTCAATACACTGATTAATGAATGCAGACACCAGGACTGGGGCTCCTGTCTCATCTTTCCTTCCATTTCCCAGGGTGCAGGTGCTGGGCTAAAAACCCAGGTTTTATTTTGCGCTAATACGCCTGCTCCTTTCTGGCAAAGTAAGAAATGACAGAAGCTCTCGTAAGCGGAGAAAGTGGCAGTGGTGGCTGTCTCCTGTGGAGAAAGGCCACCTTGCCAGCACTGGGCCCAACACGGATGCCCTTGGGACCAGGGCAGGTTGCCCTTGGTTCAGTTCTGCCTGTAGGTAGATTTTCACCAAGATGGACGCAGGAGCCTCGCCTGTCACCTGCTGGAGAAAGCGCATCATGCAGGTCACTCAGTGCCTTCCAGCTTTTCATGAAGTTAATGCAGGCGCCCATAGGTTTTGATGTTTACCTCTGGGCTCAGGTGCCATTTTCCCTTTTGCCTGTGACCCTTTGAAGGGTGCTCTTTTTTTCCCTAACTGGAAAAGCTCTATGGTACTTGTATTTTTTTTTTTTTTAAAGGAGGAGACATTGCTTAAAAGGAAAAAAAAAAAAAAGAAAATCTCTAAAGCTTACCCTCTGTGCCACCCCAGCCTGTTGGCACAGTATGTCCCGCTTTTCTTCCCGAGACTGCTGTGGGGGCCCCACCACACCTGCACAACCGACTCCAACCAAATGACCTCATCACACTCGCTGGGGAGATTGTGCTAAGTACCATAGCAGAGCAAAGGAGAAAAATCCTTCCCTTTCCTTTGGGTATAGTGTCAGGCAGATTGGAAAGGCTGTGTCTTCTCAGATGTAATCAGTGTGCTTACAAAATGACTTGTTTGTCCATAATTATGTTTGTGTTTTAAATTGTGGCCTCGATCATGGCCCTTCTCATGTTGTTAGAATCAGCTATCTGGAGTCCGCAGAATGAGTATAAAAATGCTTCCGTGCTAGAGGGGCCAGCTGCGGTTAGGCCAGCGGCGCCAAGATGAGGTGGGGGCGACAACAAAAAAAAGGATCCAGCAGTTCTCTCTCTGACTGTGTTATACCAACTCTTGCACCTCTTAGGAGCGTTCACTGGAAAATTTTTCCAGATCTCTTGACGTCACAGCCTTGCCATTTGCCTACTGCTGCCTGGATACAGAATGCAGCACTTAACCCTTGCCCTGCGGGGAGGCACTGATTGTGTCGGGCAGCTGGGGTTCTGGATTAGACCATCTTTTCATTTTTCTTCATCTTGGCTTGTGTCTTTGCCCTTTCCCTTGTTCTTTTTTTTTTTTTTTTTGGATAGAGGAGAGAAAGAGAAAGGATTATAATTAAGCATTTTGATGTGGTTTTATATGTGTTTTGCCTGTTTTAACAACTCCCGAGTGTGATTTCCCCCAACCACTTATTTGCTGATAGAAAAGTTGAGCTTTTAAATGTGTGGAGAGGGCAATCTGGCTGATTCCAGCCACAGTGCACCCACTCCCTCCCAACATCCCTCCCAGGGGGCGCGAGTGCGCACGTACACACACACACACACATTTCTTTTCAATAATACTTGTTCTGTTGCTTGTCCCCAAGGACCCCAGCATTTAATGCAAGAGATCTGAACATTTTCAGAAGTAACCTAAGGCTCCTTTGTGCAGTCATGTTTCAGAAGACTTGATAACCTGACGGCTCTCTGTTCCCCCTGCTGCATTCACATGGAGTTGTTTGGCTGGCATCGGCTGCCGGGCGATGCCTAGTACAGCCTGTTACTATGCGGCTAATCGGGGAGGTAATCCCTGTAAACCAGTAACTGATAGCCTCATTCCAGTCTATGGGCTTCGCAGTTTATTTTCTTGGTTTTTTTGGCTTTTGCTGCTATTCCAGCCTCCATTCTGTCATCCTGATAATATGGGGAAAAGACAATGAAGTTTATCAAGTCAGTCCTTATTCTGGGTCCAGTCAGAGATGGAATGAAAACTTGCTGGCCATTTTTACTATAGCAATTCCTTCTCCCCCGGCCTCCTTGTTTGATTTTTGATTCCCCCTGAAAGAAGAGACAATGTGCTTGGTCAGGAAGATGTCACTGGGTTTCTCAGCATTCATTGCTGTGTCTCAGCATAAAAACTCACAGGCATTTGAGCGTTAGAAGCAGCAGACCCTGGATTGTGGCACTGAAATGTCAAGGGATAAGTCAGCAGAGAAAACACACGTCTCGAAGGGAGTATGATGTCATATTTGAAAGGCATTGCATAAGCACGAAACACAGCCCCAGATTTTATTGGTGATCTTCATGACTCTTTTTTTAATGTAGGGAATAAAGTTATTTCCTATAAAGAATCTTATTTCTGGCTGGATAGTCCTCCTACCCTTAACCACCCCTTCAACAGACACACACTAGAACGGAGGGCTCTCTGCCCAACCCTCTGTTTTTACCCCGCAGTGTGGGAGTGAGGTTCAGTGTCTTGATCGGTGTTGGAAAAGGAAGCTCTGAAGACCCAGGGTGGAGGGGAAGCCAGGAAGAAAGGCCATTCATCTCAGAAAGGCCGTTCATCTCTGTGACGGTTAGCCTTGCATCCTGAGCACGTGACTGCATCATAGCCTTTTTGTTTGTCTGTTTTCCTTGCAGTTAAGATCCTTCTCTTCTACGTAATATTTTATGGCTGCCTCGCTGGCATCTTCATCGGAACCATCCAAGTGATGCTGCTCACCATCAGTGAATTTAAGCCCACGTATCAGGACCGAGTGGCCCCACCAGGTAAAATGAACGTGAATTAGTTCGGTTCTTCCATAGCTAAGAGGGGTGTCACTTTTTCAATTGCAAAAACATTCTTCTGAAAATTGCCTGTCATGTGGTCTTCAGCCCAGCCTAGAAAGGAAAACTAGGAACTTCGTTCTGTTGCAGGCAGATCTCCTTCCCGCATTGCAGGCAAAGCTCCCGGGGGTTGCAGACATCGTCTTTTCACAGCTCTGCGGGGAGGGGGAAGAGCCCTGGTCCTCCACCCAGGCTGCCACCAGCTCTGTGACTCCCAACCAGGGAGGGCCGCCTTCTTTCATCTCTAACACCCCATGGGTGGATCAGTGGGATCATTTGGGGGCCTTTCCAGCTCTCACACACATCTTTCACTTTCTCGGAGGGACTATGACTCAGATACACCCTTTAAAAAACCACGTTGGCTCCTGTTTTTAAAGGTTGACTTATTTTTAGGGATGATGAGACGCTCTGAAGTGGCCACCTACTCCCAGGGAGAGGAGAGGTGACTTCAGGGGTCCATTCTCCCACCTGCTGTCAGCGGGCAACTTGACTTTGAACAAAGGCACTCTCTGTTTTCACTACTTAATATTTATACCTGTTTGTTGAACAGGCTTATTTACTGGCCTCCTGGGCCCACTTTACAGGTCAATTAACTGCCTCCTCTATCTCTGAAAATGGGGGGCAACAAAGAGGGCATCCTAGACAGATGCAAAGTGCCCTGAGGTGATTTGTGTGCAGTCACTGTTGAGTGACGGGCACCATGGGCGTGCCTGTCCACGCTGGTCCCTAAACCCCAGGAAGGGCCACTGCCATCATGCCTGAAGCTGACAGGACAGGACAGGACAGCAGAGCCACCTCAGCATGATTGTTCCGTTGGTGATTGTACTGCCCTGCTCTTCTAAAAGTCATTGTCAGGAGGACCTCGAGAGAGGAGATGTTGCATAACTTCTGGGTTCTCACATTATCAGTGACCTTGGGGCTGCCGCCGGGGGTGGCAATGACGCGTCCCCCTCTCCACTTTCCCTGGGCAACAGTTTAGTAGCAGCTGTACTGAGGTGACAATCTCGAGGCTGTCTTCATGGTCCTGAGCGGCCTTGATCGAGTGTGGCGGCTGGTCACAGACTTGTTGTGTTCACCTCCTCCTCCTTGGGTACAAGAAAGACTCTCAAAAGAAATTCTCCTGAATCTGGGGGTGGAAAACACTGGTCTTTAGCCCCAAGTTCAATAGTCCTCTGCTATAAGAAAAAACCCTAAATATTTCTAGGTAAATTTAGGTCTAGGGGATTTTGGAAGTGAAAAAAAAGAAAACATGTAAGTATAGAAAATGATTGAAACCTGCTTAATAATCCACAGTTTCCAGCAGCTATTTCCCGAAAGAGGCGGGGTCGGGGGAGTCTGTAGAAAGGTTGAAGCAGGAATTCTGGTGTGCACAGAGAAACGTAGGATCTTAAATAAACATGTTGGACACTGGCGTTTGTGACAGTAAGCATGGTGTGTCTTTTCACATTCACTCCTGCTAGGATTTTTACAGTAGTATTAGTAGTCGTAATTTAAATATGTGTGGAACATTTTTTTTTTTTGGCCACTTAAAAGCTATTTTTCAATCATGATAACATTTTCTAGTATTTCTTTTACTCAAAGTCAAAGGTAACCCCAAAGTCAAGCATTTTCTTTCATTTCTCAGATTTAAAAAATGGTTCTTGAGTCTATAAACTTTGGGGAGTCAGTTAAAATTAAAAATTTTCTTCATGTTATTTGCAGAAAGGGAAATTTCACTTTCAGAAAGAAATAGCCAAGACAACAAGGTCCTACTGTATAACCCAGGGAACAATATTATCTTGTGGTAACCTGTAATGAAACAGACCAGTTACCTATAATGAAACAGATCAGGCAAAGGAATATATGTATGTACATGTATGAGTGAACTATTATGCTGTACACCAGAAATTGACACAACATTGTAAACTGATTACGCTTCAACTGAAAAAAAAAATTCAAACAAAACAAAACAAAAGAAGTAGCCAAAGTGCTGGACTTTTAAAGGAAGGACTTGCAAATGACCTTGCCTATAAAATCTCCTGTCTGAGTTGCTCAGTCCTTCCAACACCGTCTCTCCCTGCCCCCCAGCCTCCCCTTCCTTCCAGCCCCTTCCTAAAAGACACATTCTTAGTACCTATATTTAGTGTCCTCACAGCAGTTGGACTGACCTAACCAACCGTCACTTCTCCAGAGGAATGCTGGTGGCTCATCTTAGAAATATGCATTCCTGTCCTTTGGTCTGAGTCACAGGAAAAGTGCTTCCTTCCACAGTCCTCCATCTTCCCTGTCCTGTGCCCAGGGTTCTTTGTCATTTCTCCGTCTCTCCTTTTCCTCGTCCCCTCCCCGATCACCTTGCCAGGAGAGTTGAGGCCAAGTTCCCTTTTGCCCTCGCCTTTCCCAGGGACCTGACATTCATCTGAAAATGATAGTGGCCTCTGAGCAGGAACGCCAGGTCAGCAGAGCACTTGCTGCCAAGAAAGGCAGCCCGTGGACCCTCCCTGAGTGCTCTCAGGGACCTGAACCGGCCCCTCCTCCTGGTGTCTTTCAGAGCAGATCTCAAGAATTTGTATTTTTAGGGGAAGGGTGTAACTCAGTGGTAGAGTGCGTGCTTATCAGACACGAGGTCCTGGGTTTAATCCCCAGTACCTCTATTAAAAATAAATAAAGAAACCTAATTACAACCCCCCCTCCAAAAAAAAGCAAACAAAAAAATAAATGAACTTCAATTTCCACAAACCAAATGAGTGTATGGAAGAATACCCTGGCAATTTTTGGCTTCAGCTTAATATCTCTAAACCTCTATTTTCGTGGCAGTTAGAGAGGGAAACTGTACATTTAAGTCAGATGATCCTAGTGAATGTGAAAGAGCTGGTCCGTCATTTAAAGGTGTAAAGACATATCAGTGCTGTCATTAACTGAACTTGAGTCACGAACCCAGGTTCTGACTGACTGGGTTTTGACCACCCTTTTCACACTGGATCAGGTCTCTTCTAAATAACACATGTGAATGGGGCCAAATTAAGGAGTGGCAATTGTGCAGGACATTTGGGTCTATATGTCTGTGACACTGGGTAAGCAGCTGGGCCAACCACAGGAGCCTCAGAAAAAGGACGAAATCATCGAACAAGTAAAATGTGAGGACAGATGGACAACAGGTAGAGTTCCTGGCCCTGAGCAGTGCTGGCCATCAGTGCACATGGCATTCCTTACAGTCCTGCTGCCGTGGGATGTTGGAACAGATCTGCCTCCTCAGCCTGGAAGGCCAGGACTACTGAGATAGTATGTGGAAACATATTAAATTGCTATTTTTGTGGACCAAAAATGGTTGTTTCTTGGCAGTTTCACGTGGCCTAACCTAAGTATGAAAGCAGCCCCTGAGGCCATGACACACAGTTCCCAAAAATGTTGACCGGAGATGCACAAGCAGGGGGTGTTGAGTTGGACACGGTCCCACCATTACACACAGTACTTAACCTCACTAAGCCTCAGTGTTCCCATCTATAAAATGGGAGTAATACTCTGTGAGGATTAAATGAGGTAATAAATACATGTAAAGTGAATAGTACTTAATAATAGCAAACCTAGTGACATTAGGTAAGGTTATTAACTGCCACCTCTATTTTTATAGCCCTGCCCTTTCACTGGAAGCAGTAGTTTGGAGTTTTTTTTGTTTTGTTTTTTTCCCTTTTTGGATACTGAGTTCAGTATTTCAGGCTGTGAGCTTTGGCTGATACACCAGGGATGCCTTGTACACTTACATTATCATGAAGGTAATAGAATCTTAGCTTTCCGTGAAAAGTGTTTAGAAGTTGGATTAGGAAACATGTTTAAGAAAAATGTTTAAGTGCATTTAAGTGACCTTGTGTTGGTTCTGTAATCTCTCCTTTTAAAATGCCCACATTTGTTGGCTCAGCCCCTGCCCAGCGTTCGTCCCTGGGGGACCCTTTTAGGAAGGTCCTCAGCGGCGGTCACGGGCATCTCTTTTTACCCTGCTCCTGGTGGTGGATCTGGAGAAGGCAGGAGGCACACGGGCGTGCACGCTCCCACACACACTCACACTCACCGGCCCCGGTGTGACCCTGCACTTCTCTCTGCGTGTCCTATGTTTAACAGAAAAGTCTCCTCTTCCATCTGTGCTGCCCCATCTGACCTCACACCCACGGAGCCACGGTGGGATGAGATGAAGGTCATTGGTGTCAATCAGGGGTCCAGGGGAGAGTCCCAGCTGCCCTGCTCCTGGTAAACAGGTGTACGTGTACACTCTTGCTCTTCCTCCTCTTCGGGTCGTGGGCGGGTTTTTTGCTTTGCTTTGCTTTGAAGTAAAGATGGCTCAGTGCAGGAAGAATTCATTTTAAAAGGGTCCTATATCCAGTGAGATGGTAACCAGCATTGAGAGGAGGGAGAAGAGGGTGGGCGAAGACCAGCAGACCACACTGGCGCCCCCAGGAGACTCCATTTCATCTTGATTCCAAGAGAGAAGTCTCTTATCTTAAAACCCATTAAGGTACAAGGTGTTGGAATTTAAGTCTCAGTGTGATTAAATACAATTCCTGAGAAGTCATTACATCAGTCTCAGAATTGCTTCTTTTTTTTTTAACAGAGATACATAGGTGATAATTTATTTTTTAAGACTTCATTGTTTAGAACAGGTACAGGTTTACAACAAAACTGAGAGTGGTCCATAGATTTCCCATAGACCCTCCGCTCCTGCTCCCACCAGCCTCCCCCGTTATCAGTGTCACTCACCAGAGGGGGACAGTTTTTACCAAGAATGAACCTGTGTATTACTGACTCCTCATAACCACCCAGAGTCCACAGTTTACCTTAGGAGTCACTCTTTTTTTTTTTTTTTTCAGTTGAATTATCATCAGTGTACAATGCCGTGTTAAATTCTGGTGTACAGCCTAGTGATTCTGTTATACGTATGTGTATTCCTTTTCATATTTATAGGCTTTGATAAGAATTGCTTTTTTTTTTTATACTACATCACTCATATTAGTCTCTTTTATTTACATTTCGGAGATGGAATTGTACACATTTGGCTTCCTTACACTTTGGAGGAATTGTAACCTTGAAGTGCCAGTAAGGTGTCTCTCTGCTATTTTGTTAGATTCCATTGATCTGTGAGCTGACACAGTAAATGTGCAGTGCCGCCCAGGCCCACCTGCTGCTCGTCCCTGTCCATCTCTCCTCCCTCCCTCAGCTGCGTCCTGCCAACCTACTCCCAGAATTTGAGGCAGCAAATAAGCTGGCCTTGATGGCCTTAGGACTTCCAGAAGGTACTGCCCAGCCTCATGGTTCAGTAAAGGGCTGAGGGCGGCAAACTCCAAATTCCTTTCCCCAGTGGACCTCACTGTTTGGCTTCCACAACTCACCTACCCAGGCTGCTCTTTCTCCGTCTCTAAAGACAAGGGTACAACCAGTAAGTCAGCTTGGGTGTGCAGGAAGCCTACTGATATCTGAGAAATGTCATGTGCTCATTTTAGATGAGTGAGCAGAGCAGAGACCCTGCTAAATAGGACCAGGTAACAAATTTCATGGAGGGATGGTGGGAAAAATGACTAATGAATCTCTGAAGCTTCATGGAGAGCTTTGCTGCCTGCTCACTTGAGGGAAGGGCTCCGCTGTGGAAGATGTTTGTGGGAAGAGCGCCAGCCTCCCAGCGTCCATTTCTGCCTCCATTTCTGTGGGAAAACACGATGGGGTTGGACTTGATGTCTGTGCTTGTTCAGTGCACTCAGTCTAGGAATCTCAGGACCTGAGGGCTGCCTGACACAGACAAGGCTAGAGAGAAGTTGGGCAGGTGGAGGGGACCAGGGAGGGATCACCTAGTGGCTTCCAACCAGACATCTCTTTTCCCACATACTCACATGAATAGCATCATCTGATACCACAGAGAATATGATCTCTTATTTTAGGATATTGGTCACTTGGCAAATTTTTTACCTAAAGTCAAATACACTGTGTCTGCTTGTTCTTCAGTTTGACCTTGAACAGAAAAGCATAATTGATGCCTTTTTTTTTTTTAATGGAGATATTAGGGATGGAACCCAGGACCTTGTGTGTAGTAAGCATGTGCTCTACTGCTGAGCCATACCCAATCCTTTATGTCAAATAGTAGGATTCGACTGTTTTTCCCATTGTAAAAATGGTTATCTTTTATTTTATTGGGGACAAGCACAATCATGTGCAAAGATATGTCCCTATGAAATTCTTTGCACTTCTAAAATAGAGCCCCTGAACCAAGTAATTCTCTCTCTGTGCACCTGAAGGGAAAAAAGTCTGATGATAAAGGGTAATTCTACAGATGGAGAAGGGCCTTCAACCAGGGCGCGTAGCATTTAGCTTAGACAGGAGGGAAGATTTCCGCCCTGCCGAGGGTTGTTGAACATCTAGGCAGGCTCGCTCTAGAGAAGTTCCGCTGGCTCATCTTTCCGAGGCTTTTCAAAGGAAGCAGCTCCTCAGGGGGGTTGGGGAGACTGTAGATGTGACCCTGCCCAGAGGCAGGGAGGGTGGCTTCAGCAGCGGATCCCAGGTCCCCTGAGGCAGAGGTGAGGCACAGATTTCCAGAAAGCACAGCACACCTTTTTTCCTGTGCCCTCCCTGCCATTTGTTAGGTAAACTGATACTGGCCCTGCAGAGGTAAAATAAAAACTGGAAACAACAACCAAAACTCATAGATATCTTAGTGGCACTTAAAAGGGGAAACTTTGTGTGTGTAGGGATGTGTACATATATGTATGTGTCTAAATGTACATAGAGACAAATAGGTGGAGAAATCACAAACTTGCTACATTATAAACCTAATTGAAAACAAAATACTTCCTTCCTAGTGAAGAGCCTTTCTTTTTCCCTTCTCTTTCTCTTGTCACTGCCCCTGTCTGCCCTAAGCACCTACTAAAGCCAGAGATTGTTTTCCTTATTTGTTTCTCAAGAGATAGGGAACCAAGCAGAGGCCAGTGTAAATCTAAAAAGCAAGTGCAAAACCAAAAGGATTTAAAATAAAAAAATTTTTTTAACTTCAAATCTTATGTAAAGTTGACAGACTCATTAAAAACCAGTAGTAAAATTTCACATATCTAAATTCTGATTTCAACCCTTTCAGGTGGCTTTATTAAATAATAATCAATATGTAATTTAAGGTAAATGGTCAGAGCTGGGCAGAGCTCAGCGTGGTTAGTGTCAGCTCAAGTTCGGAAGACTTTGGAGAGGCAAAAGGTTAGATCTGTTTCCTGGAATATAATTTGAAACCACAAGCCAGTGATTGGGTGTTCTGCTATCTTTGGCCTCTGGGAGTTACCACTGCAAACAAAGCTCATCCTTGTCCAGGGCTCCAACGTACAACCCGAAGGAGTGGGCAGTATGTGGAGAGGGCAGCTGAAAGCATTTGATCCAGTGTGAACACCAAGGTGAGATTTGTATCGTCCTTGGAGAGAGTCAGAGCTGAGGAATTTGTCTGTGGACTCAAGATAATAAAGAAGTTGCCAAATCCAATCCTATTCCTTTCTATCCCTTCTTTCCATTAGTCTGATAATGTAAAGTAAAGGGTTTAAAGGATTTAGATATCAGGTCAAGGGTCCTCATTGCCTCTTGTAAGGATCTAATTGCTTAAGAGAAATCACTTTGGAGAAGAGGAATTTTCCTAATGGTTTAGAGAAGATCTCATCAGAGGATGCTCCTAATTAATTAAGATTATCCAGAACAGAACAGTCCAGGGCACTGATCTCTGAGAGCTTTCAGGAAGGGAAATTCTCAGGCCTGCAGGCAGGCTCCAGATGAAGAAGAGAGAGGAGGCAGACGTAGTGGGTGAGGGAGTGCGGGACCTTCCAGAGATGTGGGGAAGGAGAACGAAAGTGTGTACCAGGGAGGCTGGCTACATGTGATGCAGGGCTGGGGGCAGGAGGAGGGGAGGCGCTCTGGATGTTTGTGCATGTACCTGTGTGCTCCGTAGGGGAGGGTTTAGAGAGAGGAGCTGAATGCATGACCTCAACCCAAACCATTTATGCTTTTCTGGAAGCAACCTTTAGATGAGAAGTTGAGTATCTTAAAAGGACAGTCTCTGAGCCTTATATTAGTTACACCTTCCAGGACCCTTCAGAGAGACTCCAGAGGGAAACTTTAGCCTAGGGAAGAGAGAGAGAGACAGATGTGGCTGAGCCTCCTGGGTTGAGCTGTGACGCCTGGGTTCCCTCCTCCAAGACTGTGTATCACTTAAAATGGAAAGGACGGGGCACACACTTTGGCCCAAGGTCTAACCCAGCTGGGCAACTCACAGGAGGCATAAGACCCAATGCTTAACTGTCCATTCAGCTCTTCGCATGCTCAGTTTCACCAGTTCCTAATGCTTCTCAGTACAGAACACAGGCAAGATTCTCCAAGCGTGTTCGCTCTCCATTTCACTCACATGGTAACATACAGACTCAGCAGGGCTTAGATCATGAGCCGTACTTCCGGAAGGCCGTTGGGCTGGGCATTGGTGGACACAAGACCAGTTGTCTATAACTCTTTTCTGGGCCAGTGGTGCCACTGTGCGTGTAATAACAAACAATACGTATATTTCCATTAATCAGATCTTAGATGATCAAAACAGAGGTGCTAAAGAGAATCACTGGTGCAAGCCTCTGGGTAAGCATGAATTTAGTTTTGACCGTAGCTCTTAGGCTCCTGAGGAATTCACTCACTAGCAGTACCTTTTGTTAGTAAAGAGCCCCAAGCACTGAGTGAGAGGAGCTAATGCTTTGGGGTTTCACACATGTCACCCGGTCTCTTTAATAGTGGCGACCCTGCACTTGGCATTGGGAGGGAATGAAAAGCACTCTGCAGAATCCCTCTCTTCCTCTTTTCACTCTCCTTTTTTTCTGGGAACTCTGAGATATACATCACTCATTCTCACACGCACATCCAGGAGGTGGAACCCTGAGCAGCCACTGGAAGAGAGGATGCAGAAGCAGCCAGAAAGTGAGAGGCAGACGGGCTGAAGCCAGGCCCGAGGGGACATCGGCCTGTGTGACCCTCACCTTGCAGTCTAGGTCCTATCATGTCTTCTCTCAATAGGGTTGCTTTCCTCTTTTTAACGTGCTGGGTGAGATCCTCCGAACCTCACACCAGGCTCACTGACGTTTGGTTAGTGTGTTGCTTTTTGCCATGTCACCTGCTCTGCAGATGGATCATGACTGACAAGACTGTTAACTTGTCATGCTGATGTCCCCGTGGTCAGCTGGCCAATTCTTCCCCCACCTTCTGCCTTCCTGAAGATGAGGCGAGACCCCTCCTTGGTTTCTGACTTCGTCTTCCCCCTTCATCTGTCCACCACTCTCCTGCCTTCTCTTTTCCAAGCCTGGAAGCCCTTAGATCTTCCCTTAGTCCATTTCTGTGCCCCCCGCCAGTACCCCAGCACCCAGAGTACCTGAAATAGGTTCCGAGCAGACCTCCTGCCTGACAAATACAAAGGCATTTGCCTGAGTTCTCTGGCTGCCCCACGTGCTTGCTCTCCCAGCGGCCACTGTTCCTGGAGGCTCCTTTCTCTCCCGACTCCAGGATTATTCTAGGAGAACATCCCATCGTGCTGGGTTCTGTCACACCTCCTGCTGTGGGCCTGCCTCTGTACTTAGCCCAGGGCCAGACAAGTCACCTTGACTTAAAAGTCCTGTTTACAACTCAAACCAGGGCAAAGACCCCCACCACCCCAGGCATTCTGCATTTCAGTGGGGGGGGGGGAGCCCCCTTGACCATTCTACTTCAAGCACGAAATCCCAGTGGACACGTCTCACCTCTGTTTATTTTGCTTTATTTATGTTTGCGTGTGTCTGTCATCTTTATCATGCGGCCTCTTTGTACCATAAGTGGTCACAATGCCGATTTTCTGACTTAGTATTTTTCAGGGTCTATTTAAAGTGCATAAGTCATACAATTTTGTATGGCTGCGAGCATCTTAAAGGAATGTTTTAATTGCAGTAACCTTTGTTTCTCTTTAACTGAAGATTTTTTTTTTCAGCCACTTCCCCTTTGACTCATTTGCATCTCTGGTGACAGCATTTCCACCTGAATTTCTCTGATTCTGCGTCATCCTTTTTCTTAATGTCACTTGTAGAGTAGTTTGTCTTGGTCCCCCTGTGCCCGGCTCCAGACCCTTGCGTTCCTCATCTTCATCTCCTTGCTTTCCATCCCTCTAGGGAACTGCAGGCATGGAAGAACGTGCCCATTCAGCCTGCTGAGCTGGGCTCCCCTCATTATTTCACTGCTTTTGAAGCTTAAAGCCATCCTTAATGATGAGAAAGAGTAACGGCCATTTAGCCCCGCCCCTGCTGAAGCCTGTTCTCAAGCCTCACAAAGGGTGTTGCCAAAGTGTGACTACCTTCGAGTCATCACTTCCACTTTAACGAGGTCACTGACTTCAGACCTGCATGGCGATTGCCAGGCTCGGGTTCTAATTCTCTAAAGCAGCAGTTCTCCAACCATGGGTGCTTAAGGATCTTTTCAGGCCTGTGAAGCAGATTCTCAAGTCCCACCCTTAGAGATGGTGATTGGGCAGGTCTGAGTGGAGCCCGGGAGGCTGCATGTGTATTTTACTTTGTTTATGTTTGCACATATCTATCATCTTTATTATGTGTTTAACAAGCCCCAAGGTGAGAGTGATGTAGGTACCCTGAAGGTATCTTCTGTGCCCAAGTCAAAGAGGGCGGGTCTGGGAGTGGGGGTTCTGATAGGGTTGCCAGATTAGCAAACAAAAATACAGGATGCCCAGTTAAATTTGAACTTCAGATACACCGTGAATAATTTTTTTATGTATTTATGTCCCAGATACTACACGGTAACCAAAATTATTCATGGTATATCTGGAATTCAGATTTAACCAAGCGTCTTGCATTTTATTTGGCAGCCCTAGAATAGAATGCCATGTGATTGACTCTCCACCCATCGCCCCGGGGTAGTGCTTGCTGTTCGAGTATCTGTTTAGGAAGTCTTGTGAATGGCAGAGGCTTTTGGAAGTTAAAAGATCTAAAAAGTTAGTTAAATCCAAGGTACATATATTTTGAATTTTACCCTGGCTGGCACGTGACTTGCTCAGAATAACCATTTCATTTCAGAATGGAAAGCAGGAGTGGTAACTGCACCTAAATTCTGTATTCCTCCAGTTTAGGTCCAGAGATCCAAATGAAGGTCTCTACTGAGGAGTCTTGAGCCTGAGAGTGTGTAGTGGTTGTAAGTTAAGTGATTAAAGGAGTATGGAAGAGGACCTCTGTGTTCAGTCAGGGAAGGGCGGGCCACCTGCACGAGATGCTGGCTAACAACGCACTGTTTTTGGACTTGGGCACAAGGGAGGGCTAGTATGGTAACAGGCTTTGGAGTACAGCATGCTGGGGTTGGCATTCTGGCTCCACTGCTTCCTCTGTGACCTTGGGCCAGGTGCTTAACCTTTCTGTGCAAGAAGTGTTTTCATTCATAAAACAGAGATAATGCTGATCATGAAATGTTGCTGGGGAAATTGCATGCTATTATGATATTAAGACAGAGTCACGGGCACATAGGTACTTAACCTCAGTGCCAGAGAAGGGATGTCATAAGAGCGATAAGCACTTAACCCATTCTTTTTAGCCAGCTGCCGATTAGCAAAATCTGTTTTCTACGTGGAGAATCTGCTTTTGAGGTGTCTTGGTTGACTGCCTTCCCACTAATGATTTTTTTGTGTTTTTCTCACTTTCTTCCTGGTCTAGGATTAACGCAGATTCCTCAGATCCAAAAGACTGAAATTGCCTTTCGTCCTAATGATCCCAAGAGCTATGAGGCATACGTGCTGAACATAGTTAGGTTCCTGGAGAAGTACAAAGATTCAGCCCAGAAGGATGATATGATTTTTGAAGACTGTGGCAGTAAGTAGACATACTTTGGGTGTCTGTGGTTAATTCTTATTTCCTGTCTTTATTTGTTATTTAATGATTGAAAGTTGCTCCTGGAATAATTAAAAGATTGAACTCTGGCCATATTAAGAGGATACTTCTGTTGTGAAGCAGGAAGACTTTATGGGTTCGGCTTGGATACAATGAAACAAACAATGTAGCCTCAAGTATTACTGTTATCTGCATTTGAAAGGTGTCTTATTTTTTGAAGACTTCCGTGTTACCAAACAAAAGTTCCTGTGCACAGTGACACACAGTGAGGCTGAACAAACTGGAAGTCAGAGTTTGGAGCAGAGAAAGAAAGGTTTATTGCTGGGCCAAGCAAGGAGAATGGGTGGCTCATGCTGGGAAAAAACCCCAGTGATTTTTGGGGAAACATTTTTATATGCAGAATTTGGGTTGAGGGCTACTGGGTGTGTGGCTTTCTTCTGATTGGCTGGTGGTGAGGTATCAGGGTGGTGTTCCAGGAATTTTGTGCTCAATCTGAAGTCACCATCCTCCACCTGGGTGGGAGCCTTCGTTCCTGCAGAAGAACTCAAAGATCTGGTTATCTGTATTCTTTGAGGAGGAACCAGGACCCTGAACCACGCTGCACAATTGTTTCTTGATTGCTCCTCCCTTGTGGAGGGTTTCTGGTCAGGGTATGTTTTAGAGACCTGGCTGGGATGGATAATGAACTATGTCTTAGGCAGCTGAGCATTTGGGTAAGGAAATGACCCATGAATGTGAAAAACGGCTCTTAATTGCATGAAGCCGTTGACAGGAGCACACATCCTCCCTCTTGCTACCTGGAGACTGAACTTCCCAGCCTTGTCAGACCTACCAAAACAAGACTGCTTGCTCCAAGTTACTGGGTGATAACAGTTGTTCTGATTCAGTTTAACTCCAGCTCTTAAAATGGCAGCCTGTTGTGTAATGTAGGGTGAATTGCCATTTTAAGTCATTTTGAAAAGATCTAATAATTTAAAAGAAACGTTTTCACTAAATGTTTCTCATTAGAATTTACGTGAGTTTTTCATCTTACTTTGTAGCAATTAAAAGGCGCATATGACAGGTAATTAGGGTGAATTCACTTCTCAGGAGATGGACTGAAGTGAGGCACTTTACCATTTGAAGGGAAAATCATTAACTTGTGAACTTAAAAAATGTATAATTTATGGTATTTGCATCAATTTCCTGCAGGATGCTTTGTTTTAACTTTGAATCTATTTTCATTTATCTTTTCTCTGGCTTTGAAATCAAAGTAG
Source organism: Camelus ferus (assembly GCF_009834535.1). Lineage (NCBI taxonomy): Eukaryota > Metazoa > Chordata > Mammalia > Artiodactyla > Camelidae > Camelus > Camelus ferus. The sequence continues at coordinate 12,379,113 of NC_045716.1, read as the reverse complement.
CAATAAAATTACTCAGCTTGAACAAATGCTTCTAAAACTCAGTGTTGAAAGGCAAAAACTGAAATAAAAACTTTTTTCTGAAACCTTGAATGGTGGTTGAATAGAAAAAAAAAATTCTTCTTCCCATTTTACTGTTGAACATGTTCATTAGGGGCATAGCTCCAAGAAATCCTGACCGAGAAACTTCCAGTTCTGAAAATTATTGGCACTCCTTTTAATCTGTGTTCTAATTATAACGTCCCTGTTATTGAGCTGCGCTGTGTTGACCTGTGTAAATGATGCCACTCATGAAGCAAGATCCAATTTCCTTTCAGTCTTCTAAATAGCCGAGTCATCCATTATTTAAAGGAAGGGAAGTATTGGCTTGTCAGGCACTAGGAAGCTTTGGTGTGGGGTCATGTACTAGCTTTTGGTAGAATCCTTTTTTAATGTCAGTGAAGAGATGAGAGATGACTTGCTGGAAATCCTTCTCCCCCGCCCCCTTTTTTTAAATGTAGGTACTGGGGATTGAAGCCAGGACCTCGTTCATGCTAAGCATGCACTCTACCCACCCCCGGAAATATTTCTTTTAAGCTTTTTTTCTTTTCTTTTCTTTTCTTTTTGGAGGAGGGAGGAGGTAATTAGGTTTATTTATTTATTTTTAGAGGAGGCACTGGGGATTGAACCTGGGACCTCATGCATGCTAAGCAGGCACTCTACCACTGTGCTGTATCCTCCCCCAAGGCCGGATATCTTCTCTTCCTTCAGATGATACATTAAGGGCAGAGTTAGCCCTGACTTAGAGTAGGTCATCATGACAAGGAAGAAGGGGTGCTTCTCAGTGGTGCTCGGGGACGTGTGGGTACGAGGTGAAAATGGCGTTTGCCTTTTCAGGTGTGCCCAGCGAGCTCAAAGAGCGAGGAGAATTTAACAACGAGCGAGGAGAGCGCAAAGTCTGCAGGTTCAAGCTTGAGTGGTTGGGCAATTGCTCTGGACTAAATGATGAAACTTATGGCTACAAAGACGGCAAACCATGCGTCATCATAAAGCTCAACCGAGTTCTGGGCTTCAAACCTAAGGCAAGTCCCCTTGCAGAGCCTGGCATGTGGATGAGCCGTTCACGGTTGGATGTAGCACTTCATTGGTATGAGAAGAGACTGTAAGGGACTTTGAAAGGATACTCAGTGACAGTGTTGAAGCCGATCACTAGAGTAACACTGCAGACTTCTGCAGCCACCTTGAAATTCTTAGAGTCAGGTTATTAATCTCATCTCCTTAAGTTAGAGAAATTCTAAGTGACAAAGCCAAATTCTGAAGTTCTGTGACCCTGTTCTTCATACTTCTTTAACATTATTCTACAATGTAAAGTTTTTAAAAGTAAAAATAGAAAAGAGGTATCTTTAAATTTAAAAGCTACCTGCATGTACAGTCATATTCTAGTTTTGGTACGCTTAGAACCAGAGTACTAAAAAAAAAATTCTCTGGTAGTCTGAAAAAACGGTGCTTTTTTTCCTGAATGAAGTTTTCATTGTCAGATTAAAAGTTGCATACGGTCTAGGCAGAACTTTGATAACCATGCTGTTGGCTTTTGCTATTATTGCAACTTATAATGGGCAAATATTACTTGAAATCACCAAAAAATGGCAAATTGCCTTTGCTCAGCATTTGGTGAGATGATAGTAACTCTTTAAAGGAAGGAGACGTGTATTGGTGTTATCTCTGCTTTTATAAAACCACTTATTTCATTCTCTCCCCCAGATCATGAATAAATAATGCCGTCCTCTCCCCTTAAGCATGGATTCTTCCAGAAGGTTTCCACTAATTGCTCATGTGAGCATTGCCATTAAGAGTGTAGCTTATAGTTCTGATAGGAATTGAGTGCAGGATACACAGTTAAAATGAACGAACTTCCTTCATTTCTGGAATTTGACTCTTTTGTTCATTAATTTTTGATTATATGCAGTCAGTTTATTTCCACAATGCTTGTCACCTGTAAATAATATTTTCAAGAGAAAAATCAGTGTAGAGATGAAAAGTTTTATTAGCGTTAACTGAAGGATGTGTTAGAACTCCTTTACTGCCACCAGAGGCAAAGATGGATGAGTGGGTGGATGGATGCTTGCCTGGCTGTCTTGATGGATCTCCTACAGAAATGAATGCACCTCTCAACAGAATTTTAATCTTCTTTCCACTTAGGCTAGGATATAATGGAAGAAAAATGGTGAAACCATTATGTCACACTTAAGAGTTGATATTCATACGGCTAGGAAACTCTTCATCAAGATAAACCAGCTATAAACCAGCAAAAGGAATTGGTGTGGTGTCTCCAAGGGAAGGCTAAGCCTGATCCTTGTTCTCTGAACCCCTCACTTTTCATTATTCCTTTTCATAGACATTGAGTAATTTTTGTCCGCCACAGAGGCAGTCCATCTAGTCTATTGTGACTCACTTTTCTTTCTATATCTATAAAGATATTCTGTTAAAGTAATGAATTCAGCTATTCTTTCTTCTCAATCCTTTTTTCTTTGAACTCCCCTTGGTTATCCATTGCTATATTCTGATTTGCCACCCTACCCCAAATCCCCAACTCTTTTGTTGTCAGAATTATTTTTGTCACAGATGGTGGTACCCCAGCATCTCCCTTGATGTGCCCATTTCCTCACCCTCTGAAGACAGATTCTGGCAACTCCTTTATCAATAAGCATTTTCTCTTCATATTTTTAAAGATAAATCTATTGCTGGCAGAAAGCTTCAAGAGAGTCAAATCTAGATAATCATTTTCTTATATTCCAAAACAAGAGTACCACCAAAAATATTAGTTCCTTACTGGTACAGAGAATTGCCCATTCTATCTGACCTCGATTAGACTATGCGCATGTTACGTCTCATGTCAGGACTCACATTCTATGCTGGAGTGAGTAAGTCAGGGGCTGTCTTCCAGGAGTAGGTGTCCATCACACTTTTTTTTGAGGTGGATTTGAACTAGGGATGTAGGAAGGCAGGTTCTGGGTATTTCACTACAGCAGTAATTTTCAAAGTTTACTCTGGGTCCCTTTAATGGACTCACCCCTTCACAAGACCCCTTCCTTTAGGGCCAGGCCACTTTTATCTGTTTTACATACTGGTCTTTCCTAACAAAACTGGAACTTAAATGGCAGTGCCTCCACTGGAGATTTAAAAAAAAAAAAAAAAAAGAGTGAAAGAAAAGCTTACTTGAGGGAGAAAGGATGGCATTATTTATTCATGGCTCAGGAGGAAAACCCAAATTTTATAAAAACAGAAATGTCAACCAACTTTTCCAGTCTAATTATTATAATCTTAGCAAAGGAGGAGCATTATTTCTGAGTTGGCTCTTGTTTTTCAGTGTCCTTGAATGAGGCTTGTAATGAGTCACCACTGGAAGCTCCTTTTAGTGCTAGGCTGCATCACTGCTCAAGCGTAGTGGTCGTGAAACGTGGACACTTGTTTTTATTTCAAGAAAATCAGAACATGCCCTTTCGTGGATTGGTCAGGGGGCTCGTGCGTTCTGCTGTCCTCAAGTGTCTTACGATTTCAGTTGACTTCCTGTGACCAGTGTGTGCTTGCTGGTGCTATAAGCTAGTTTTATTTTTTTCAGAATTTACAAACTTACTGACCAACGTGGGTTTTATTTTTAGCCTCCCAAGAATGAATCCTTGGACACGTACCCAGTGATGAAGTACAGCCCGTATGTTCTGCCTGTTCAGTGCACTGGCAGGGTAAGGAGACCTTGAGAGGGCGAGTGGGGCAGGAGAGGAGGGGAGGATGAATGAGTTTAAGTCAGAGGTAAGATTTCAATGTGGGAAATAAGAAAACACTGCTTCCAGGAATCAGTCGGTTGAGTTGTAGCTCTACTGGGTACAGGAAGATGTGACAAGAATAAGACCATTTGTTGATTTTTCCACTGGAAAAATCTGGAACTAGCTGCATTTAATCATTTGGTATATGGGTTTCTAGGACTGAAGGGTGAACTGCCCCACACAAGTGCTTCTCTGGCCCACATGGTGTGTAAAAAATTCAAAGCCAACATTTTTTTTTTTAATTGACAATTTCCCATTAAAAATTGTGGTTTTGGCTTTTCTTTAAGAAAAAAAAAAACGCTGAAAGATTACAGTAACCATCAGCCTACGTATGTTCCCTTTAAATCTAAAAACAGGTACCTGATGGTTTAGGGAGAGCAAAATAAAAAAAGGGGAATCCCGAAATAGTCCTGTTTTCTCTGGGCACCAGGAAAGGAAATGGACACAAGGAAATAAAAAGGCAAAATAGTTCAATGTTTGGAGATAGTGTCATTGAAAATATCACCCACCAGGCCGAAACGGAAGAGTTTCTGATTTTCAGTGGTGGGCCTATTTCTAGGAGGCTGTGTTGGCTTGAGGAAATGCTTAGTTGGCCTTTGCTACTGTTTCCCATTTGTATGATGAGAAGAGCCTCCTTTAATGATCGTTTCTCAAGGCGGCTGTGGATTAGAGGCGTATGCATCATTTCCTCTCGTGTTGGATGCAGAACGCTCGTCCCTCGGTGGTGAATGTGCACCTCCTTCCGAGCAGGATGTGAGCCAGGCCTGTCAGGGTGGCCCGTGTCCTCCAGCAGTGGTGTGCACACTCCGCTGTGGGGCTGCGAGTCGTATTTGTATGGGAACCCCAATAGGGAGCCAGGATGTGAGCCGCTAAAATCTCAAATCCTCTCTGGTTTCCAGCGAGACGAAGATAAGGAGAAGATCGGAACCGTGGAGTATTTCGGACTGGGCGGCTACCCCGGCTTTCCCCTGCAGTATTACCCCTACTACGGGAAGCTCCTGCAGCCCAGGTACCTGCAGCCCCTGCTGGCCGTGCAGTTCACCAACCTCACCATGGACACGGAAGTCCGCATAGAGTGTAAGGCGTACGGGGAGAACATTGGGTACAGTGAGAAGGACCGTTTCCAGGGACGCTTTGATGTAAAAATTGAAGTTAAGAGCTGATCACAAGCACAGATCTTTCCCACTAGCCATTGAAAAAAAGTTTAAAAAAAGATAACAAAAACAAAAACCTACTAGTCTTGAACAAACTGTCATACGTATGGGACCTACACTTAATCTATATGCTTTACACTAGCTTTCTGCATTTAATAGGTTAGAATGTAAATTTAAAGTGTAGCAATAGCAACAAAATATTTATTCTACTGTAAATGACAAAAAGAAAAATAAAAATTGAGCCTTGGGACGTGCCCATTTTTACTGTAAATTATGATTCCATGACTGACTTGTAGTGAGCAGTGTTTCCGGCCCCTAAGTATTGCTGCCGTGTGTGTTTCATTTAGTGTACAGCACGACAGGTGCGCACTCTGGTCATTTTTCAAGCCATGTTTTATCGTATCTTTTTTCTACTTTATGTGAGCAAGGTTTGCTGTCCAAGGTGTAAATATTCAATGGGAATAAAACTGGCATGGTACTTTTTTTTTTTTTCCTTCTTTTTGGGTTTGGCTCTTTCAAAGATAATGGCCCATCAAATGAGCGTTTTAAACACACTCCATAGTCTTTTCCTGTGGTGTTAGGTCTTTATTTTTATTTTTATTTTTTCCTGGGTCTGGGCTGGGGGGGTGGGGTGGGGAGGGGTGGGCTGTCATGGGGGAACTGCCCTTTAAATTTTAAGTCACCCTACAGAAAAACACGAAAAAGGTGATGGGTTGTGTTGTGCTTTGTACTGAATGCTGTCTTGACGTCTCTTCCCCGTCCTCCAGTACGTCCTGAAGCTGTGTCTGAGATCTGGCACGCCCGTCACTCTGCCTAGTGATAGGGTGAGCTTACTCGCTTTGTACATTTTCTTTCACTTTCCTTTTACTTTTTTCTTTTTCCTTTCTCTGGAGGCATCACATGCTGGTGCTGTGTCTTTATGAATGTTTTAACCATTTTCATGGTGGAAGAATTTTATATTTATGCAGTTGTACAATTTTATTTTTTTCTGCAAGAAAAAGTGTAATGTATGAAATAAAAACCAAAGTCACTTGTTTGAAAATAAATCTTTATTTTGGACTTTATAAAAAGCAATGCAGTACCCCATAGACCGGTGTTAAATGTCGTCTACAGTGCAAAAACCCGTGTTCTAACATCTGTCATAATTGCCAGGAGTACAGTGCTCTTGTTGGTCTTGTATTCAGTCAGGTTAAAACAATGGACAATAAAAGAATGAACACTCCTCATGTGCGTGATTCACTCTCGTCTAAACGCCCCAACCTGTGACTTCCTTAATTTCTGTACTGCTAGTTATCCAAGATCTTGAAGAAATACTGAACCTGGAAGACACACATGGGGTTGCATTAGTTCATGTGGGAGCTCGGCCTCTTCCACCCAACCGAGGCCAAGCGCTCGTCAGGACCCCGGACACGGGACACCAGGGTGCACAGCCCTCCCCAAAGAGACAGGCTCATCAGAGACAGAGACGCCTTCGCTGAAGTTTTAAAGGTCAAGTTTAGAAATATTTTGCCGTGACACTCAGTTTAGAAAATATCAAATTTTGGTTCCTGCTAGTGCTTCACTCTAGATAAGGCTATTAAAAAAAAAACCAAGTCAAAGTTGTTAGTAGTTCAGTTACCAAAAACCCTCCTATGAGGTTAGGTTTGAGGTTCAGTAAATTAAGAAGGTTTATACCTTGCTTTTTGGTTCCTCGTTCGGGCCCAAGTCCTTATTTAGCCATATATTCAAAAACCAGCCTTCGTGTGAAAGACAAAACTGAGCTTTCTGAAAAATGTTCTCCAGGTATAACTGAGCTGAAGATTTAGTATCACTTAACCAGCAGAAATACCCAAACTAAAATCATGGCATCGACTTGGGGAAAATGGAAACCTTTCACACACAGCCTGGGCGGCCACAGCTCACGCCAGTCCTTCCCGCCTTCAGGCTGGTCCTGAGACATCCCTTTGCTATGAAGCTGAAATGCCTCTTCCGGGAGATGGACCCGGAGGCCCACGGCCATTTCTAATTTGGCACAGCTTGTTCAGAAGTAGCAGTAACAGCTATTTACTGCCACCTTAGGGCCCCACATTTATTATCCACTGAACTGCTTCTCTTATTTTTTCTTTAAGAAGTATTACCTGAGGCTCTGCTATGTCTACAGCAGCAAACCGTGTGGTGGCACGTTAATCCTAGAGGAACAATGACTCCATTTAACAAAAAATAGCAAAGGCAATGGTGGAAAATGGCACAACTGCCTCGCTGCAAAGTTTGCAGGAGCCTTCCTTAACAACTGGGGAAATAGACCCAAATCCATAAACAAACAACATACCCACACAAAGCTAGGTTTCTCAGGTAACCCCCACGTGTACAGATAGAAGGTATCATTCCTATAACAGACGTTAGTCTTGCTGAAGCATCAACACATTTTGCAGGAGTGTACGTGGGTCTTAAACGCATGATGTTTTTGAGCAAGAAGGAGGGAATGGCTTCAGGTCTGAGGAAAGGGGGAGCATTTATTCAAATTGGAGGGTAGTTTGTATTTTGGGGACTGTTCTCAGACCACAACCTTGATCAGACACACTTAACCCATTGCTTTTGTACAAATTTGGTACCTTCTGTTCTAAGCCATGGTGTGTATGTGTGTGTATGTGTGTGTGTGTGTGCGCGGGCACATGTGTGTGTGCACCTGTGTGTGTATGTGTGTGCTCTCTGCCTATTCCTTCAGGACTTTGCCCAGATCTTGTTTCCGTCACTTCTCCAGATGGTGCCACCTATGCCCCCGCCCCCCATGATAGTGGTTCTGTCTCCACTAGGAGACTGGGGAATGTGGTTTGTGTTCCTTGACTCAGCAGAAACTTGGTGGCTGCCTACTGTGTGTCAAGCATTCTTCAGACAGCTACAGATGGACCCACCAGTGGTCGTCTCCTGCTCACATTCCAGTATTAAGTATCTGCATGTTCCAGGAACTCCTGCTTCTATACATCTAGCACAACTTTCTCTTCTCATATTATCACAATTTACTCCATCCCTTATTAGGTGACACATTTCTTGGCTGAGGGAGAGTGCCATCTACTTTTGGGGTGTTCTTATCACATCCTAGAAAGGGGTTTTCATACACATCTGGTCAAATACTTAATTCCTCACACAAAAGGAATGAGTTTTTTGAAGTGTTGTTCAAAAATGGGCCGAGTACCACTTGGAATCAAAAGCTAATAGTTACTAAATAGATGAAAAAATTCTTCTTTTTCCCAATCCATCATATTCTGTGAAGGGAAGTTTCAACGTGGTGCTGGTAAGGCTTCAATCCAGGTTATTCCGCTTTCAAATAAAGGGAGATAGGCCTTGGGTTCATAAGTTCTGGCAAGCAATACTATCCAGCTAGAATGGAATACCTCTTGTTTTCATTGTATTTATTACCTCCAATTAAGGACAAGTAATACTAGTTTCCCATTTCTGGCAAATTTCCATTATGGAAAATAAATGTGTTCAAGTATAACAGTGAACGGATTTAAAGAAAAATTATAAATGCAATTTCGGGCGGTACTCAGGTATGGTAAAACTCACGAAGGTAATAAATGCTAACTACAATTTAGTAACCTTTGCCCAAAAATACAGCGTTAACAGAAGCCAAGATTTTCAATTCTGTACCTGTTTGGGCAAAACCTAATGTGAACCTTGTTTTAGAACAACAGCACACCCTGTCCACTCAAGCTGCGCTTGTTACTGGGGGGAATGGCTCCAGCTCCAAATTAAAAACAGTATCAGTGATCAGAGAAGAAAAGTCCAGTTTTTAAAATCTTCCAAAGTCCAACGGCAGCTCTAACTCCTGGCTCCTTAAAGGATTAGTAACACTTCAGTATCAGTTGATGTTTGGCCCATGGAGGAGAAACTAAGTGAGGTTACTTTGAAAATTCACGACCAAGGACCTTATGAGGACAAAGGGAAGCGATCCAGGGAGCATTCAGGAATAGTTTTAATTAAGTGAGTCAAGTGATCTGGGTTTCAAAATGCAGAGGAAATGTGCCTCTCCTCTTTTCTTTTTTAAGAAGGAACTAGCACTAACCAGACATGTTATCTGCCGCCTTCTAGGCTCCGCACTGGGAAAGATGCCCAGGAAATAGAGATAAACCTATTATTCTCCCAACTAATGCTTGCAGCTGGCACCCACAGGCTCCCCAATGAGAAAAAGAGAGGGTGGGACCAAGGCAGATATTTTGGTTCATATTTTAAGTCTGTATTTTTCTCCCAGAGACTGTCAGTATCAGACTGCTCTGAAAGACTGAGGATTTCTTGAAGGTACTAACTCTTACAGACCACAGAATCCTGCTGTTTTACTTAGCCACCAATGACTCCCACATCCTAAGAAAAGGCCCTTATGATAATAAAACTGTGACATACTATCCCCAGCTTGCGTCACTACGAAACCTTTAAAAAACTGAGATTTCATAAAATCAGGACTCCTACTAGCTGTCTGTCAAGGGCTACCTTTTCCAAAGAAATGCTCATTTTCCTCCTCTAGTGTTGACCCCATACAGACCAGGTGAGAGGTGGCAGAGGGTGATCTGAAACCCACCTATTCAGTCAGCCACAATGCCTGACGTGGTCATTATTGGATTGGTCCTTTGGTTTAAATGCTTCGGGGATCAAATATTTCCTTCCTCTGTAAGGTGGCTCTTTAATGCCCATAACTTGTTACAGGGATTTATGGTTACTAAACTAGCAAAGTATGGGGGAGCATGGAACAGTCCTACAGCAATGGGGTGCAGGATCCATCCTTCGGATAAGGAACAGGGGGTTCCAGCACGACCAGTGGGTGAGGATCAGGCCTTGTGGAGGTGCTGATGACTCAGCACTGGGATGAGGGAATGCTGTAAGGCCAAGAGATGCTGGAATTATACCACCAAATACAAAACATGGCAGGAGAAGTCCTTTGCCTAGAGCTGGCCTTTCTTCTTTTCTTCTATTTGCAAATTTCTCCCAAGCTACCTACTCTGTGCCCAGCACTGACTAGGAACTCGGGGATGGAGGGGTTCAGGCAGACAAGATCCCTGTTCTTAAGAAAATTTTGCCTTCATACGTCGAAACGTCTTAAATGATCTAAGCTCCTCCCATCTGTACTTAATTCCTTTCCCTCCTCCGGCCAATCTAACAAACTGAGCTCATCCCATTCATGATAATTCACTGATGGGGTCCTCAGAAAGCTCACAGCCCAGAAAGAGGAAAACCCATGTAATCAAATAAAATCACTCTAGTGTGCTAAGGTGTAAGTGGAAATACTTAATTGCCAGTGGGAACACAAAATATTTCATAAAAGGGTTACTGTTTAACTTGAGTTTTTAGGACAAGTTAGACGGGACACAGACAAAGGAACAGCTGAAATATACGACTGCCATGCCAATGCGTAATGACGCTTTACCAGCAAGATTAACTCGAGGACTTGTCCTGTCTTGCTCTGTCCCTGTTAGATTTAAGTAAGACATAGCTTGCATTTATCAGCTACTTCACAGTGTACAATCTAATTTCATATATAAACCTCGTCTTCCTCGCAACAGCTCTGTGGAGCTGGTCCCTTTATCTCAATAAAGAGCAGGATCCTGAGACTCAGAGGTCCTGTGATGTTCCTATGTAAGAAATTGGGGAGCTTGCTAAGTTAGCAGGGCTGGAACTTGAATCTCTATCTTCCAACCCTAAGCCACCCTGGCTCTGTGACTTTCCACAGAGAAACCCCACATTTGCTGATGACTGTATATAAATTACTGCAAGTTCTGTAACCATGTAATTCAAACAAAGGTAAATTTTACGCAATTGCTTCAAGTGTAGACTCAAGAAAAGCTTCCAGAGAATGTCTCACCTTTGCCCGAAGTACACTGCATGGCAAAAATGGGTCCCACTACTCGTGATTCTTGCCTGCGTCCACTACCCTCCCCATGGAACGTCTAGCATATGGAGCTTGCATGAAATCCCCTTGCACGTGTTATTAACTCTGGCTTTGGATCAGAGTTTCTGGCGTAGCTCACTGCCCTGATGCCTGAGCTCCACCACAGACAGCTGAATCCAACACTTGGGAGGTGAAGGGCAGGCACCTATTTTCCAGTGGTTCTTAATGTTGATTGAGTAACAAAAATACTTGGGGATTTTTTTTTTTCTCCTTTGAAATCAGAGTATAGATGTGCGTGAACATTTACAGGATTTATCTATCCTACTGTCGTGGAGTTCCATCACCAAATTAGAACATGCATACCTGTGCCATTACACTAGCTAGATATTCAGATAAAACCTAGTCAATCTGAATTTGGCTGAGGTACAATTTTGTTAGTGTTCCAATGATATGATATCGAATTTTAAATATATCAGCCTGTTCAGAAGAGAAACAATTTTCAACTCACTGGGGGCCCTGACAGGCAGGGGTGGCTTCATAGATGGGTAAACTGGGCCGACGCACGAGGCCACGTGCTTAGGAGGACCTATGCCTGGTTGAATGTTCCATGGTCTCTCTCTTGAAATTCATAATGAGTTTTGAACAAGGGACCCCACATTCCCATCCTGCAACACTTCTGCCTGTGGCCATGGGCTTCTATGTCCAGGCTCCGTTGGCGTGGGTTTTCCTACTGGCTGAGTGGAAAATGTGGTTGAAAAGGCTGCTTGTAAAATTAGTGATGAACAGATCTCCGGTGAGAACTGGCGGCTTGGGGAAGGTGAGGGTGAGGCGTGCTATGGACGATGGGAGCTGGCCCAGAGGCCCAGGATTAGCCGCCAACACCGTGGGGCGGGTAGGGAGGAGACCACCAGGAGGCCTTCACTCAGGAGCCTGAATCCTTTCTGAACTTCTCCTGCGTTCCCTCTCTCTCTCGGTGTGGTGTCTTCCCTCTGCAGGTAAGTCACCGCTTATTTTCAGCTCCCAAAATACGGAGTTCAGAAGTGGACAGTTATGAGGAAAAAAAAAGGTGGTAGCTAAAGGGTTCTCCAGACAGAAGGGCTCAGAGGAAACACTGAAGCTGTGATTAAAAAAAAAGAGAGAGAGGGAAAGCCTGTCCTTGCCTACTGTCCAAGCGACAGAGCCCAGAAAGTCCTTAGATTGCAAAGGTACACCCTCAAATCTATTTATAGGCTACAGAGTAATAAAATGGAATCAACTCAGACACAAGAGCTATCTCCTTCACACACATTTATCTTCTCCACGGGTTCTGAGGCCATATTTGAAATGTTTTAAGACAAAATGAAAATTTCACGACTATCTATTCCAGTAATTCTGGAAACCCAGCATTCTCAGAGTTCTCTTATAAAAACCTCGAGTCCTCGGACTGCCACCCACGGATGAGAATGACTGTCTTTTTAAAGTTGGACGGAAATGACTCCTCAGCCCGGAATAGAGTCATGCTGACCTTTCTCTTTATGGGAAATATATACCTTTTTTTCCCTAATATTAGCTAAAGACACAGGAGTCCTTTCAGAAATTCATTCTAAAATTGTGTTTTGTGACTCATTCTTTTCTGCCTCTTCTGCCCTGAAGGTGGTTTTGGTTGTAGCTAGTCCCTCCTCAGCCCCTCAAAAAATCTAAAAATATGAAGAGATGTTTGTTGCTTCTGTTCCCTTCTCCCCACCCTCGATGATTAGGAAAGTACTCTCTCAGAGTTACCATATCAGTGTGAGTCAAGGATGATTTTTCAGTATTTACATTTAAAATTTTACTTACTCTTAAAGAATGGAGTCCTTGTTACATATTAAATGCTTTAATAGATTATGCTGTGCAATCCTGACAACGGAAGGAGACACATTAGTCTCATTTTTCATTTGATGAGCCCGCGGTTTTTAGTGGTAACAGCTTTCTTGGACACAGGACTCTAGTGCTGCTGACACTGGTCACGAGCTCACACTAGGGATGGAGCCCGGCTGTTGGGGATCTTACTCCTGGCCTTGCCATTTCCTGGCTGGATGACATTGAGTAAGTCCCTTAACTTTTGTTTCTCATATTCCACCATCTATAACATAGTAAGACCTAACACGTAAGGTTGTTGGCAAGACTAAGTGAGTCAACATATGAAGGGCATTTAAAAGAGTGCCCAGACATACGGACCAGTGGAACAGAACAGAGAGTCCAGAAATGAACCCACAAGCTTTTGGTCAACTAATCTTCAACAAAGGAGGCAAGAATATGCAATGGAATAAAGACAGTCTCTTCAGCAAACGGTGTTGGGAAAACTGGACAGCAACATGTAAATCAGTGAAGCGAGAACTCTCCCTTACACCATACACAAAAATAAACTAAAAAAAAAAATGGATCAAAGAATTAAATGTAAACCTCCTAGAAGAGAATATAGGCAAAACATTATCTGGCGTACATCTCAAAAATGTTCTCACAGAACAGTCTACCCAAGCAATAGAAATAAAAGCAAGAATAAACAAATGGGACCTAATGAAACTTACAAGCTTCTGCACAGCAAAGGAAACCAGAAGTAAAACAAAAAGACAACCTACAGAATGGGAGAAAATTTTTGCAAATGAAACCAACAAAGGCTTGATCTCCAGAATATATAAGCAGCTCACACAATTTAATAAGAAAAAAACAAATAACCCAATCCAAAAATGGGCAGAAGACCTAAACAAGCAATTCTCCAAGGAAGAAATACAAATGATCAATATGCACATGAAAAAATGCTCAATATCACTAATTATCAGAGAAATGCAAATCAAAACTACAATGAGGTATCACCTCACACCAGTCAGAATGGCCATCATTCAAAAATCCACAAATGACAAATGCTGGAGAGGCTGTGGAGAAAGGGGAACCATCCTACACTGCTGGTGGGAATGCAGTTTGGTGAAGCAACTGTGGAAAACAGTATGGAGATTCCTCAAAAGACTAGGAATAGACTTATCAGTATGACCCAAGAATCCCGCTCCTGGGCATATATCCAGAAGGAACCCTACTTCAGGATGACACCTGCACCCCAATGTTCATAGCAGCACTATTTACAATAGCCAAGACATGGAAACAGCCTAAATGTCCATCAACGGATGACTGGATAAAGAAGATGTGGTATATTTATACAATGGAATACTATTCAGCCATAAAAATGACAACATAACTCCTTTTGCAGCAACATGGATGTCCCTGGAGAATGTCATTCTAAGTGAAGTAAGCCAGAAAGAGAAAGAAAAATACCATATGAGATCGCTCATATGTGGAATCTAAAAAAAAAAAAAAATGAATGAACATAAATACAAAGCAGAAAAAAAAAAATGAATGAACATGAATACAAAATACAATTCATAGACATAGAATACAAACTTGTAGTTGCCAAGGGGGTGGGGGGTGGGAAGGGACAGACTGGGAGTTCAAAATTTGTAGATACTGACCAGCATATGCAGAATAGATAAACAAGATTATACTGTTTAGCACAGGGAAATATATACAAGATCTTGTGGTAGCTCACAGCAGGAAAAAAATGTGACTATGAATATACATATGTTCATGTATAACTGAAAAATTGTGCTCTACACTGGAATTTGACACAACATTGTAAAATGACTATAACTCACTAAAAAAAAGTTTATATATATAAAAGAGCACCCAGCAGAGAGTAAATACCACATCATAAATATCATTATTATTGGGTCTCCAAGATTCTCACAATGCTGTGGCCTGTCCTGCTGTATGTCAGCGAAGACCTGGGTTTCTGAGCAATACCGTCATGCCCTACGGTGAGAACCAAAACAGCCAGGGCACTTCCGGCTTATCAGAGGAGAGTCGCATAATGAACCAGGTCATGAATGACAGAGGCAGACTGAGAACCTTTGCAGACAAAGACAGTAAAGAGTGAGAACCAAATACAGCATGTAATCCTTGCATGGATCCTAGACCAGAAACGTTCTGCTTGTTTGTTTTGCTACAAAATACATTTGTGAATGAAACTGGCAAGATTTAAACGTCTGTACATAGATAGCAGTACTGTAATTTCCTGATTTCTAGTCACTGTTCTGTGGTGATGGAAGAGAATACCTGTGTTTTAGGAAATAACACACTTAAGTTTTGAGAGATAAAAGGGAATCATATTTGTAATTTACTGTCAAAAATATGTGTAATAAGTAAATTAATACACAAACATACACAAGGGGAGAGAAGAGAGGACGATTGAGTAACATAGTAAAACATTAACATTTAGGGAATGTGGGTAAAAGGTTTAGAGACGTTCTTGGTCTAATTTTTTTTTCTATTTTTTTATAAGGCTGAAATTATTTCAAAACAGTACAAGTGTTAATCAGTAGAAAGGATAGCACAGTGTAGTGAGTGTGGAACTTGGACTTGGCAGAACTAAGTTTCACTCTAGCCACGATTTCCTCGTGTTCTTAGGCCAATCATGTAAACTCAGACTATTGCTAATCTAAGAACTGAGGCTAGTAAAATCCATTCATTGGGATGAATGTGTATGTAGGTTTACGGGTGGATGGACAAAGTCGCAGCACCTTGTATAAATCATACATTCTCCTAAAGCAGCTCAGGATGGGCTCTGCTACAAGTCAGTTACAGTGAGGCTGCAGGGCTCGCCTGAACCATCGGCAAGCAGAGGAGAAAACTCAGATGAATCTGACACTTCATGTTAGAAATTCACCTTTGCTGGCCCCCTATAGAAGAAAAGTTTTTGATAGGGAACATACTCTGTCCTTAATATTTTTTTAAATGCCTTAAAATAAGAAAAGAAAATGTAAATATGATCAATTCTTGAGATGAGTGATTTTCAATCTGGCTGGATAGCAGATTGAACTTTAAAAAACAAATGGATACTTGGACCCCATTCCTGGAGAGTCTGATTCATTAGGTCTTGGGAAAGTCCTAGACACGTGTACTTTCAAATAGCGCCACAGATACTTGTGATGTTCTTAGAAACAGATGGGTAAGGCCTCACACAATGAAATGGGGAATGTGGGCTAAAAAGGAGACAGCGAAGTTCAACAGGGTCATCTTGGGTATTCACGAGAAAGAAATCAAAGCAGCCTCACTGAGTGAGTTCTCTAACAATAAACAGCGACTTAGGAAAGGGATTGCATAGTGTGTCCTGATGGTCCCCTAAAGACTTGGGCCCAAGAAGCAATGCTGTCCAGGAGGCCATCACTGGAGACTGACCCCATAAAAGGATACTGAAAATTAAACTCAAGGAATTAACAAAGAAAGAGAAAGAAAGAGAAAGAGAGAAAAGAGAGAAAAGGTAGGTAGGCAGGAAGAAAAGAAAGAAAAGAAAGAAAGAAAGACAGGCAGACATATTTACTGCTTGGGAAGTTCTTGATGCTTTACTTCACACACATTTCAGTTAGACAAGCTCCAAAAGGAAATTAATCATATAAGAAAAGAACAACTAAAGTTATTTAGAAGATAGGACTTCACTTTTACAAAGACATATTGGAAAAGTTTAAAAGTCTCTTAAATCAGATCAAAGCAGACAGCACACATAATCAGAATTTATAACCAGAAAATGAGGGGAACAGTTGGGATGGACTTTTCCACTAACTCCAGAAAGCATTTGAGAGGGCAAATGTTGAGATAATTTAAGATTTAAGAGAAAAAAGACTTCCTTATACTCAAAGATTTAAAGGGTAGAAATGGCTAGAGTCTTACGTTGATAAAATCTTTTGAAGGGCAAGTTGGAGATGTTAAAGGAATTTTTTAATCTTTTTTTTTTTTTCTGGGTTGGGGGAGGTAATTCGGTTTATTTATTTTTAATGGCAGTGCTGGGGATTGAACTCAGGACCTTGTGCATGTTAAACAAGTGCTCTACCACTGAGCTAACCCTACCGCCACCCACCCCACCCCTCAGAATGTTTTTAATCTTTGATAACAATATTATAAAAGCCAAGTGCCATATTTTTCTATGAACATTACTTGTTGTTACTACCAAAAAAGTTACTCTGGGCCAAATATATTAAAGTGAAATTTCTAGCTTCCTGTTATGAATTTACAGGGCTGTTGCACAGTCCCTGGGAAAGGTGAACTGAAACAGTGGCCCTGAGCCAAGGTGGCCAGTGCTCCCAGTGGGTAGGCAGCTGCCTGGGAGACAGCTGCAGAGGAGAAAGAGAAGAGTCTCCAGCCAATGCTATGAAGACGGGGAGGCTGCCATTCCAACCTGTGCTCCAGCCACCACCGTCATTGCCTAAAGCAGTCTCTGTACCTTACACACCTTCCCTGAACACTAACTGGCCCCAGCTCAAAACCTCCGCTGGCTCCTTGTTTCCTACTGCATTTCATCAAACTCCTTGTTTCTCACTGCATTTCATCAAACTTTCTTGACTTGGCTTTCCTAAAGCCCAAGCATGACAGACCCCCCAAAACCAACGTGCTTTGGGCCCCAGGCACTCTTCCCTTCCTGAAGTCCAGGGGCAGAGGAAGGACTTCACCACTTGAAATGTCCTTTCTTTTACACTTTCAGGGCAAGGGATTTTACACTTCAGGGCAAAGGACGCCCCTTTTACTTCTTTTCTATACACCAGAGGTTTTCATATACAGCAGTCCATAAATACTTGATAATTAAATGTCTGTATTATGCATTCTTTATTTCTTTTCTTTTTCACATCCTTATCACTCACTCTTTTTCCAAAATGGCTATAGATTACAAAGAAGCTTCTTGCACAATCTCCATCACTGGCTTCTGCCAATCATGCCATTATAACAACACTGACACCCCTGAACAGAACAGAAAGGACTGGGTCCCTAGGCCAGCAAAGGCCGTGGCTGGTATACAATGAACAATTTAGAGTAGTAAAGACTGGAGAGGATTTCAGCGAGGAAAGAAATAAGTGGCTATATTCCTGTTTCAAAAAAGAGAGTAAATAGGCTTCCAGAAAGAAAGAATTACAGAGATATGCTTCAGACAAATGCTTTTTCTACCATAAATTAACTTTATTTCCAAACAAGAATAACAGTGGCCCATAAATACTCCAAAAGTTCTTTAAGTTTCTGTAATAGTATAAAAGAATGACTTATTTAAAGTCTTAGCAATTAAATGATTTCCTTTAGAGTAGCTTGGTTCTTAATTTCTAGCCTTATTTTGAATTGTATAACTCTGCCTCAGTCCCATCAAAAATCTAGGTAATTTACTTGAGTTAATGTTTCATATTCCCTTCAGCTGCTTAGAACATAAAGGTAATGTCAAAGGCTAAAACAGAACCCGACCAACTGCAATATAGGTGAGTCTACTATTGGCATATTCCTCTGGTGCTATTTTCAGGACTGATGTTGACAGAGTCAAGAAGTGTTTTAAAAGAGAGAGAGAGAGAGACTCTCTTTCTATGGATTCTGTCTCTGGGAACTTTACAGCAGAGAAAGATGACAGTTTTAAGATAACAACAGTAATGACGGCAATAACAACAACATTGAAATTAACGTGGCAGGGGCTGCCAGTGCCCACCTGATACTCGTTCTCCCTTTCTCCTTCATAAAGAGGATTTTGATTTTGTTGGAGCATAAAGCACACAGCCTCCGTCACGGGTGGGGGAGGGGAGTAAGGTGACTAATTTCTGACTAATGTCATCTAAGCACAAGTTGCTGGGTTTGGCTTAACAGGAAAATGCCTTACAAGCTGGTACACTCAGTTGGTAATATCTTGTTGCCCTTTGCCCTTCAGTCCTTTCTGCCTGGAAGGAGCACATGATGCTAGAGACAGAGCAGCCACTTTGGAACTAAGAGGCAATCACAAGGGAAAGGCCAAGACAACTGCAGAGATCTTGGGCCTGAATTCTTCAACTGCTAAACTGAAGCCTGTCACAGCCTACCTCCTTACTTCATGTTTCACAATAAGATAACCTCTCATTGGGCTATTTTTGGCACCTCTGTTCCTAGCAGCCAAATTCTTAACGAATATAAATAACGGGAATAACCACAACAGTAGTGGTGGCAACAGCCCTGTTCTAGACGCTTTGCATTCTCCATCTCCTTTAATACTCACTGATCTGTGATTATCGTCTTGGCACAACAGCTCAGGAAACTGAAGTCTGGGCCCCACAGCCAGCTAAGAAGCAGAGTTAGGATCTGGGCACTGGCAATCTAGTTCGCACTGTTTGTGTTGTGCTTTGTACCACCTGCTAAGGGAAGCAAAACAGCAGCAGCTCAGCTGCAGGTTCTGGGGGCAGGTGTGCTGCTCTCCATTGCTGGTCTCCTTTATGCTAAATACACACATCTCTAGTCTGGGCGTCTCCAATAAAGGTTCCTAAGACATACAGCTTTACTGCTTAAAAAGAGTGAAGTCGGATCAAACCCATTTTCCAGAAAGAGAGTCTTCCCCACGTGAGGCATTCAGAACCACCTGCCCTCCTGTCAACTTCCTTACACTTCACTAGCCTGAGCATTTTGGCCAGTCCTCACCCTCACCCTGAAAGAGTCTGGGATGAGATCGTCACTGACTTACTTAACCCTCTTCCTTTTAGATGAAATCATACCAATGGAGCAATTTGGTGCCACCTTCAGTGGTTTTCTCTAGTGCAAGCATCGTGCCCACCGCCTGGGACCTATGACCCCCGCAACTCAAGTGGAAATGATCTACCTTCAGCAGGATAAGTTTGGGACAACTTGGGTCGGGGGAACCACTCCCAAACTGCCTATGGTATTTCCTAAGGGGATTTTTCAGAGGCCCTTTCCAAGCACTTTTTGATCATGACTGCTCTTTGAATCAATCCTAACAATAGTAAATTTGAGGGAAATTTTAGGATACTGGCTATTATGGTTAGGTCAACTCAAAATTAATTGACTAGTTTGGAAAGTCAGAATCACAGAAATGAAGAACTGCAAGAGACTTGAAAGAACTGTGTGTGGTCCCTCAATTATATTGCTTTCTCTTTTTAAAGCACTTTCCATTTCCTAAAGATGAATAATAGCAGAAAACACTGATGCTAACATTTCTAGTTCACAGAGATCTATTTTGAACATGTAAAACTAGAGATGCATATGACAAAGTTCAATTAGAATCCAGTTTTAGAACTATTGTACTTTTGATCTTCCTCCAATCCATTCTTTATCCTGCCACTCGAGGATTCTTACATCGCTCCTTATTTAAAAAACAAAACACAACCCATCACAATCTGGATCTAGTCGACTGCTCCAAATTCTACCATAACTACTTCTACAAGTTCTACCGTAACCACCCGTTCCCTTAGATTTTAAACTCTAGCCATTCTCATTTCAAATAACTACCTGAATACTCCGTCTTCTGTCATATTTCTGGGTCTCTAGCCATGCAGTTCCTTCTGCCCAAATGCTCTCCCTGGGCCCTCTTCCTCCCATACCACTTTTACACTTTTTGACCTTAGAATCTCTAAGCCATCAACCAACCAGTAAACAGAAAATAAACAAAGAGAAACTCTTGTGCAACTTAAAAAAACCAAAAAAGGCCAGACTCATCATCTCCATCAGGGGTCACCAAACTTTTTCCTATTAAGGGACAGAGTAGTAAATATTTTAAGTTTTGTGTGCCATACAATCTCTGTCCCAACTACTCAATCCTGGTGATGTAGTTAGAGAGCAGTCATAGACATTATGTAAATAAACAAGGTGTGGCTGTGTTCTAATAAAACTTTATTTAAAAAACCAGGCAGTGGGCCAGATTTGGCTAGTGGGCCATGGTTTGTTGACCCTCATCTAAATCATTCTATGTCTCACACATATATCTTTAGCTGGCAACACATAACATTTTCCATGAGTATACTCACAAATAGCAAAATCACACCGATCATAAACAAAAGACATTTTGTCACAAGCTATATCTGTCATGTGGGATGCCTGCATATTTCTTATAAAAAATCTTAAAATTAAAGATAATTTTAAGACCCATGAAAGCTAATTCTTTAGAGAAAGGATTACTGATTATACTTGAGTAAATGATATAACGTACGTTTATATCAGGTAACAGTTCTTGCTACTTAACAAATGCTAAAGATTATATTAATTGAACCCAAATAGAATACAAATTCACCCTGTTACTGGTGAATTGTGTACAGTTCTTTATTTTGTTTTGTTTTGTCTTTTCATGTGGCTTCTTCTCTTATTCCCTCCCTCCATTCCTCCTTTCTTTCCTTCCTTTTCTTCTTTCAAGAAAATGGCCTGACTCAAAGAAGGAGCCACAAAAACTACTCCCATTTTGGTCACTGCACAAAGCCATGTCAATTGTAGCTTAGAGAGAGCAAGTCTGGTACTAGTGAAACTGATGTCTTACTATGTTCCTTAATTGATGCTCAAGGATTTGCAGGTTCTCATCACAGCAGTGATCTAGGGAAAATGTCTGATTTGTCTCCAGGGGACCTTGTTTCCAACAAAGATTAAATAAGCTGCATTTGTGTAAGTTCTTTTCACGGATATTACTTAAACATTATTACCCCCAAAACACTCCTTGTTTTCGAAGGAAGGGGAAAAGTGTTTCAAAACTATTCCCCCATTTAGTTCTATATTGATAAATGACTTAGTATGTAATATGCAGCTAATGTCATTTTATCCCATTTCTCTTCTTCAGCAAACATGGGGTGGCAGCTAGTCTCTAAGGAATAGCCTTTTAAAGTCACATCATTCAGTATTCGTGGCTTTGGGTATTCCCCGCTATACTGAATATGGGCTGGCCTGGGATTCACTTTAACCAAGACAATGCAGTGAAAGGGATATTATGCCAGTACTTAACCTAAGCCTTAAAAAGTCCTGGCAGCTTCTGCTTTTGGGAGTCCTAAGTAGCCACATTATGATCTCTCTGCTGTAATGGTGACCATTTGAGGAAGAAGCAGTTTGGGACCGACATGGAGAAAAGTGATGCTCAGCTGTCTGAGTTAAGCCCTCTTGTAGTTCTCCTTGACCAAAACGTCAGACATGTGAACAAGTGATCTTGAACATTCTAGCCCAGTTGAAGCCCTAGGTGACTGCAGCCCAAGCGAGCATCAACTGGAACAAATAAACCATCCAAATGAACCCAGTAAACCACAGAATTGTGACAGAGAAAGTAACTTTTTTTTTTAAAGTCATTAACTTTTGGGGTAGTTTATGACACAGCAATAGATAATCAAAATACTTTGAAATGATTAAAAAGAATATATTAATTTCTTTTCTGGGAGTCATTGCAGTGAATATTCTAAGGATACAGAGTTCTACCTAGAGTTAGTAAAGAAAGAAATAAAACATATATATACATATATTTTTTTTTTCTGAAAAAAGTTTACTAATCTGGTCTTGACTTGGCCAAGAGGAACACAAAGTGAAAAATTAGATCTGCAGGTAGGGTAATTTGGGGATTACTGATAAAAAGTGATCAATCAACACACTTGTTTTCTACAGAGAAGCGAACAGGTGCTATGGAAAAATCATCAGTGTTGGCGTCAGATGTAGCTCTGGGTTTGAATCCCAGCATTTTTCTTTACTTGCTGTGAGATCTTGAGCAAATCATTTACTATCTCCTCCAAACCCTGGTTTCCTTGGCTCACCAATGAGAATACTGGCAGTTCCTACGTTTTAGGACTGTTGTAAGGATTCAATCAGATAAATGTGTGTAAAATGCCCAGCACAGCATTGGTACGTAATAGGTGCTCAGCAAATCTTATGTTGTTGCCCTTCAGAGGTGTCATGATGAGAACTTGGCTGAGTGGAAGGCATACGTCTTGGGGCCTTCCTCCCATCATGGTTCCTCTCGTAGCCACAAGACAATGAGCGGTTCCCCAGAACCTTCCAAGGAGGTCAATGGGATGTGAACTGAATGTTGCCTCTGACCAGCAGGTATTATGATATCCATCTTGGGCTACTGTTATGGGCTGAACTGTGTTCCCCCCACATTCCCATGTACCCCAATTACCTCTGAAGGTGACTGTGTGTGGAGAAGGATCTTTAAACTGGTGATTAAATTAAACTAAGATTGTTAGGGTGGCTCCTAATCCAACATGACTGGTGTCCTGATAAGAGGAGGAGACTGGGACACAACTACACACAGAGGGAAGACCATGTGAAGACACAGGGAGAAGATGACCATCTACAAACCAGGGAGTGAGGGCCTTGAAGACACCCAGCCTGCTGATGCCTTGACCTCAGACTTCTGGCCTCCAGAACTGTGAGGAAATAGACGTCTGTTGTTTAAGCCACCCAGTCTGTGGCACTTCGTTATGGCAGACAGAGTAAACTAACCTAGCTACTCTGAAAAAGACTAAGGTAACTGAGGCAAGCTAATAAATCAAAGATTACAAAGGGAGAGGAAAGGAAACATTGCACTGACCACTTAGCAGAAGAAGGAGAGAGGGGGAAGAAAGGATAGGATGGAGGCAGGCCTCACCATTTGGGCAGCGCGGGTTGTGATGGTCACCTGGGGTCTGCCTAAGTCCAAACCTGGGCCTGGCAGGTAAAAGGTTCACCTACGGACACAGAACATCAAAAAGAAAATAGCACTTCTACACCAACTGCAGAAAGAGAGAAAACTCTGTCACTTGGGACCCTCTTTCTTTTGAAAAGTTTCAGAGCATCTTACAGTACAAGTGAAAAGGGGAAATGCTTTGCTATTTTGAGCCTGTTTCACTATTGTAAATGACATCTGTGATGTCAACATTCAATGAGAGCTATTCAGAACTTGGCACTTTTAATTCATGCGAGAATGCCAATTCCACTGAGCAAAGAAGATATCAGAGTTACATTTAACATAAAGTGCAAATATTGCATTGGTGTGGGTTTGGGATAAAAATGTCAATTATATGTAAAATTAAATACCACCTTCTTGAATCATTTGCCTTGGCATCATGGAAAATTTTCCAGCCGTCTCCAACAAGAGTGTCAGATCTGGTAACAGTAATTCATAAATGGCCCGATTCCACAGTGAGTCATAGTGACTAAAATACTCTGAATAAATGCTTCACTTATTTATATTGTTGGGTCGGAACCACGATTTACTGAATTATCTGTGTTGGTAACATTTTTTAAAGAGTTACAATGACCGCTTTGCATCCTCTCAATGCTCCCTATGTTGCTGACATATACAAGAAACCGAGCAGACAGGATTCATGAGATGCTGACTGGGTACCCCAAGTCTTAAAAGTTCACAAAAAGAAGGTTAATTAAATAGGCAGCCATAGTGATTACATTAAACACAGAATTTAATCCCATGAACAAATGATCTGGGCATCAAGGCAAGAGCTCACTGAACCTATGACCCTGGGAATTCTAATATAATCTCTTTTAGTGAACAAGGACATTATGTTGAAACTTTACATTATAGAAGATAATGAGAATGAAACTTTTTAATAAAACCAAGCCCTAAAAATCTAAGATTCTAATGTAGTCTCTTTTACTTGCTTCTAAAACTGAAGTCCTTCAGATCATATAGGAACTTAATATCTGGTTTAAAATTTAGTGCTAAATATGAACCAAAGGTTTAAGGACTCTGAAGCTGACATTGAATATGTGCTCCTTCAAATCAGTCCTGACGGCGGTTAGATTTATAAAATATTGGGAGAAGGGCTGCTAATCCATGTTGTTTTATAATTTCAGCTAATGTTTTGCTTATTTGTCAGCTTAATTAGCAGTGGGGTGAATTTTTTGAGCCCTTCGGTGACAAGGTAACAAGACTACTTTGCTTCTAATTTGAAAATTAATACTCAAAATAATAAATCTAAAATATCAATCTCTACTTGCGCAGGTTATTTCCCATTGTTTTTGTCTAGATTTATTGATTTAAATGTAAAGTAACATTTTTAAGTTGGGGAAACGTGAATCTAATCTCTGAAAATGTTTGGGAAAAAACACCCCACAGTCCAGCATGACAGCTGTTGCATGGCTGAAATAGCATGTACTTGAATGAGAAAAACTAACATGTATTCATCTCAGTGGAATGAAATTAGTCATAAAATCTCTGGCTATAAAATGCTTATCATTTGATTAGCTATCATTTCCAAAAAAACTAGTGAAAATCCCTATATATAGCACTTTGAATAGAAAAAAAAATTCTTTCCTTCATTTATTACCCTTAGCTTATCAATCCATTATTTATAACTTTCTTTTAAAAACGATATCCTTTGTGTGGATAACAGTGGAAAGGCATGGGCTAAAAATAAAAATTTCTTAAGCTTAGGTTTAATTTGTAATTTCAGGTCAACAATATTTTCAATGCTGCTATCAACGCCCAGTGATGCTTTGAGGTACAGCCATTAAGTAATGAAGCTAACTTCCATAATCCACTACGTGGTTCTCATTATTGTGCCATTAAGTTACCAGGGTTTTAGTATTGGGACATTATAGGAACTTATCACTCAGATGTGATATGTAGAGAAGTTTGACTTATAAAGAAAATCTTGGTTCCATTTAATTTTTAATCAGTAGATCATGCTTCCTTAGTCCAGCAACCAACTCACAGAATTCGTGATGGTGCTTCTGAGATTAAGCCACAACACAGATGGAAGGTTATTGGAATAAAGGTAGTTCTGCTGAAAGTGGTCTGCTTACAGAGGGCCTGGCTTACTACCAGGAGAACGCCACATGAAGCCATTCTGCGGAAACTTTCACTTTTCCTGCTAAAAGCATTTTCATGATTTGCACTGTTTTTCCTACAGTTGCCAGTAACCAGCCAGCACTTTCTTTGATAAATGAGATATTGGATGAGGAATGCTCTTTCCAGAAACGTTCCAAATTTTTCACAATCTTTTGCTATCAGAGAGGCCAGTTTGGTACTTGTCATGCCACTGAAGAGAGAAAACTGTCCACCTAAAAAGGCTTTCAGGCAGATTTTATAAACCTGCATTGAAGTGTTCCTTATGAAAGAAACTACTCCATTTGTGAGGTTCTGAGCCCTAAATCCCCAACTTAAAGACTGTTTATCTTCTGGCACTTACTTTCTTATGTAAATGTGTCTCCCATACCCGTATCCTACTACACACACTATCACTCCAGCCAAAGTGTCTGTTGATGTTTCTTTGAACTTGTACACGTCTTCCTTCCACGTCTTTATTCAAAATCTCCCTCTTTGTAGAATACTTACCTCTTCTTAAGTTCTTTTAATGTCTAGCCAAGTCTCATCTCCATATAAGACTTTTCCTAAATGTCATGGCCCTTCCACTACTTCTCTCCCTGATCTTCATTTGTATTCATATGGAAATACACATTATGGGAATATATTTTAAGAATTAAGAACAAGACAGAACTGGCATAAAATACAGCTTCATGCACACGAGACTATCTGTTAAATATTTGGATACCTCAAATATAGGGATCTCAATATACATTTGTTGGTAATAATGACAGAAGGAATTTCAGAATGTGAATACTCAAGCTTGCATTTGCCAAGGAGGCTTAAATAGAGTATAATGTTAATCTAAGCTTCTACCTTAGAAAACTAGAAAAAAAGAGAAAACTAAATTCAAATCAAGCTGAATAAAAGAAATAATAAAAACTAGAGCAGGAATCAATAAAATTTAAAACAGGAAATCAACAGATAAAATCAACAAAACCAAAAGCTGGCCCCTAGAAAAGATGAATAAAATTAATAAGCCTCTAACCAGGCTAAATAAGAAAAAAAAAAGAGAAAATAAAAGTTTTTAATATCAGAAATGAAAGAGGGGGCATCACTACAGATACCTTGGAAATTAAAAAGATAATAAAGGAATATTGTGAAATACTCTGTGCCCACAAATCTGATAACCTAGATGAAATGGACCAATTATTTGAAAGATATGAAAGAAATAGACAAATAGATAAATGGAAAAAAAAAATGTGCCCAGAAATAGGCCTATGCAAATACAGTCAACAGTTTTTTGACAAAGGAACAAAGTCAATACAATGAAGCAAAGTAGTCTTTTTAACAAATGGTGTTGAACTACTGGATGTCCACATGCAAAAAAATGAATCAGGCACAGACCTGATTCTTCACAAAAATTAACTCAAAATGGATCATAGACCTAAATATAAAAACAAACAAACAAAAAATCCCCATAAATCTCCTGGAAGATAGCATAAGAGAAAACCCAGATCACCATGGGAATGGAGATGCTTTTCAGAAACAACACCAAAGGCACAATCCATGAAAGGAATAACTGATAAGCTGGACTTCACTGATATCAAAACATTCTGCTCTGAGATGAAACTGTCAAAAGAATGAGAAGACAAGCCACATACTGGGATAAAATATTTGTAAAAAGACACATCTGACAAAGGTCTGTTATCCAAAATATACAAAGAACTTTTAAAACTCAACAATAAGAAAACAAATAACCCAATTAAAAAATGGGCTGAAGAACTTAATAGATACTTCACCAAAGAGGATATACAGATGGCAAATAAGCATATGAAGGGATATTCCAAGTTATATGTCATCAGGGAAATGCAAATTAAAACAAAAATGAGACACCACCAAACTCAATTATGAGGATCAAAATACAGAAATACTGACAACACTAAACACTGCCAAGGTTACAGAGCAACAGGAATGCTCATTATTGCTGGTGGAAATGAAAAATGGGCCAGCCACTTGAGACAGTTTGGCAGTGTCTTACAAAACTAAACAGACTCTTACCACATGATCCAGGAATCACACTCTTTGGTAGTTACCCAAAACAGTTGAAAACATGTCAACACAAAAGCCTGCACACAGATGTTTGTAGCAGTTTTATTCATAATTGCCAGAACTTGGAAGAGAACAAGCTGTCCTTCAGAGGTGAAGGGATAAATAAACTGGTACATCCGGACGACGGAATATTACTCAATACTAAAAAGAAATGATCTATCAAGCCAGGAAAAGATACGAGGAACCTTAAATGCTTATTACTAAGTAAAAGAAGCCAATCTGAAAAGGCTACATACTGTATGATTCCAAAATATATGACATTCTGGAAAAGGCAGAACTATGGAGATAGTACAAAGACCAGTGGTTGCCAGGGGCTGGGGAGAAGGAAGGATGCATAGACATATCACAGAGGATTTTTAAGGCAGTGAAACTACTTTGTATGACCCTGTAGCGGTGGCTGTGTGCCGTTATACCTTTGTCCAACTGCACACAACGTACACCACCGAAGGTGTAGACTTTTGTGAACTGCAATGTAAACTACAGATTTGGGGTGATAATAATGTGTCAGTGTAGGTTCATCAGTTTTAACAATGTACCACTCTGGTCAGGGATATTGATAAAGGGGAGGCAGTGCATGTGTTAGGGGAGAGGGTATTCGGGAAATCTCTGTACCTTCCCCCTAATTGTGCTGTGAACCTAAAACTGCTCTTAAAAAAAAAGTCTAATAAACAACAGCGCCATCAACAAAAACAACAAAAAAGCATAATGTTCATAATTCTAGATTAACTCATTATTTAGTGGCATTTGATCTATTAAGTCATATATAATATCTTTTTGCCAATTGCCATGTTATGTATAATTGTTTCATCTTCTTAGAATGTTAGCTCCATGAGGTCAGGATCTGTACCTTATGTAGCCATTCCCTAGTGATAGAGCTAAAGAGGTGTGTGTGTGTGTGTGTGTGTGTGTGTGTGTGTATAAAATATATATATGTATAACATATATATATATTAGCAAAGAATTGACTTTTAAAGTCCTTAAATAAAATGTGATGCAAAGAAATAATACAATGAGAAAGTTTTCTGGACCTTAAATGTAGTTATGTATGTATTCAAGAAATGTTTCTTAAATAAATACATGAGTGAATAAAAGATGTTTTCAATTTTATTGACTCTAAACATTTAAATTTGTTTCTCATACTGATTCTGAAGATAAGCATCCTTTCTAAATGCAACTGATTGGAAAACATAAAATAGAGAATGAAATAAAAATAGTTTAAGGGAAATTTATGTCACAAATTAAATGCAGGAGAAAGGGCACATTACATTACCCTTTGCTTGACCATCAAAAGATAGGTCCGATGCCTAAGCTGACTACTCTTCTAGGCATGTTCAGTTAGTTAGTTGCAAAAGTGCTCATCTATTCTTGTAAGTCAGTTCTTATTAGATCTTCTCTTTCTTAAGCAAAACCAGCACAATCTACGAATCTCTAGGTGAAGAGGGGCATTTGGAAAACAGGTGTCCCTGGGTCAGAAAGACCAGGGGACTTTGTAACTGACCTACTATTTAGTGGTTTTGTTATCATCCTAAAACAGTGATGGAAAGAAAAACACAGGTGTTTTTGTTATTAGGGTTTCCGGGTGCCAAAGGCTTATCGGAATAGAGGGGAATGAGTAGAGAAAATAAAAGAGGAGAAAAATGAAGATAACAGTGGTGAAAGCAGGAGAGTGTGGCACTATTATTTATAAAATAATAATTTCAAAACGATTGTACCACTGACAGTTTATTATAGGAAAGAAGATTTAGTTTGTGTCTAGACACCTAACAAGATCAGCCAGCCGTTTATACCTGAATGCTGCAAGGCATATCCCATCACAAAACAGTGAACTGAATTGAGTCCTATTGTTCTAGTTCAGTTATTGTGTTAACTGAATCAGACAATACATAGAAATTTGCTTCATCATTTACTACCATCTTGACAGGGAGAAAAGGGGATCTTATAAGTAATGGGTTCACAACATAGATGAAAATTTACATTTAATCTCATCCTTAGTGCATCCCCTTAGAAGCAAATCAACCTCTTAAGGTTAATAAAAGCTTACAGTAAATTACGCATTGAGATTAAGTGATTGATACCTGTTCTCTGGCTATTAATATACCAAACAGCAGCAAAACCTACAGTAGCTATCATTTATTGAGCATTAGCTGTACACCACACCCCCGGCTACATCCTTGTGGCAGATACTTAGATTGGGTCTCTCAACTTCCATTTCATCCTCCTCCTGTTTGGTAGCCGGAGAGCTAAAAACTACGTTTCCCAAGCTCCCCTACAGCTAAGACTCTTGTTAAAATTAAGCTCTATCAATTAGATGCATTCACATGAAATTTGGAAGACAGAAGAATTACAAAGGCCATCTTCCTATTGCTATAGAATGCTGGCAAGCAAGTCAGAGGAGTGTTTGCAGCGGCTGGACTCAGCCTTCCAGTGTCTCGTCATTAGGTTTATGGCTGCGAGACTGCAGTGATGTCTCAAAGTGATCAAATTCAACTTTAAACATCTGATTTACCTTTAAACGCAAGTTCAAATCAAGTAAAAAGTTATTAAAAGATCAGCTAATTTCTCTTCCTACTCATCACTTCTATATGCTTACAGACTTTGGACTGACTTAGAAATGCTGGTCTTGCAATATTTTCAGCTTAGTCAGAATAAAATTGGAAGTCTGTTCTCCTAGGAAGTCAATTCTCAGAAGTTTTCAAGCTTCAGGTTTTCATAAAATGAACAGCAGCAAGTCATCGAAAAAATACAGAACATGCTTCTGTTTATAATTAAGAAAAAAAAACACCTGCAATCCTGATCATTGTCATAATAACCAACTGCCTGATTATCAAGAATATAAAGATAGTATACATATTAGAAAAACCCAGCATTACTGGTTAGGATACTAACATGCTGTACACTGAGCTATGCGATCTTCAGGCAAGACATTTTCCTTCTTTGGGCCACACTCTCCTCATTGGTAAAAAAAACACGGGGCTTAGACTGGAATCTGATTTCCTCAAAACGTAGAATCATGAAACGTCAGCGCACAAAGGAGGTTTGGAGCGGGACTCTCAGTCTTTTGCCACTCACGGCACATACAGAAAATGCTAATTCTTGTACGGCACAATGAAGCCACAGCAGGAAGCCTTTCAGGAATAAAGGTACTGCTCTTGGGTCTCCGAGGATCAATTTCTCAGCTCACTTGTGGGGAAGTCTGAGTTTAGAGGACCACAGGTTCAGCTCATCAGTTTCCACACAGAGAAACTAAAGCAAATTTACAACAACCCATACATTTAAATAAAGTACATGGTATCAATGTATTATCAGTTGTTACACTTGTGTATTTTTGGTAACTTTTTCCCAACTTGCCCCTCTTCAGATCATTTCCTACACAGCAGCCAGGGAGATCTTAAAAAACACAGACCTCATCATGTCGGTGCCCATTTTCCCCACCAGTTGCCTCTCATTGTTCTTAGCATAAAGATCCTTTTTTTTTTTTTTTTTTTTTTTTTTATCATATTGAAATAGCCCAGGAGGCGCATGGCTCAATCTCTATTTCTTCGGAGTCACATCATGCTGTTCTCCCCACTGCACTTTATGGGCCCCTATTTCCTTTCCTAAAACACCCCAAGCACTTTCCTGCATCAGAGCTTTAGAGTCTGGGGTCTCTCTTACCTTCTTCCCCAGCTGACACACTCGGTTTTTTTCAGATTTCAGTTCTAATGTCATTTCCTCAAGAAAACCTTCCCTAGTGCCCCTTCTACACCAGGCTCACCTGTTACACCTCGTTCTTTCTTTTACTACACGGAACTGATGACATTTTCAACTGGTTCATTTCTTTGGGGGTTATCTGATTAATGGCTGCCTTCCCCATTACGCTCAGTTCTGAGAAGGGACAGTGTCTCTTTTGTCATCTTCTCAGTGTCACGGTCATTTACAAAGAATCATTATCAAGATCTAACACTCTTATTGGAGAAGGCTGGAAAGTTTTCCATGGTACCAGGACAAATGATTCAAGAATATGTTTCGATTAAATATTTGTTTAATGAGTGAATTTATGGTTTGGTTTCTGCTATATATAGGAGTCTTCTTGGCAGCTCTGATCTTTGAACTGACATAGTTCTGTACCTCAAATTGCTTACGATGTGAAATATGGATATGGTGATGCTTTATTTTATTCTAATTAATGAACAATATGGTCATTGACTTAAAACCTTTCAATGCAAATATTCTTAATTTTTGGATCATGGAACACTTTCAAAATTTGATTTAAAAAAAACTTTGGATGCTTTTTTTTTTTTTAAGAAAATGATATATTCACAACATTTTGCAAACCATCTCAGGCACTTATAGACTAAGTGTATAAGTTCCTAAATACAGCATAAAACGATTATTTGACTTAGCTATGTTTCCAAGCTCACCTACCATTCTCTAATATCACTTTAAACTCATTAATATATCAAACTCCGGGTGGTTTGCCACCATTTCCCTTCCTGGAATGCCATTTTTACTTTTTGGTTTTCACCTATCCTCCAATACTTGGAACAGAGGTTATATCTTCCAGGAGCCTCACCTGACTCCCATGTTGGGAAATGGGTACCCCATGATCCCCATAGGTGAAGATCAGCCTCCTAGCATTTGATTCCTGATGTCAAACTTGTAGTCTCTCCTAGAGAACATTAAATTCTTTGAGTTTAGGGACCATGTCTTAATCCACCTCCCCCTACCTCTGCCCCAGTGTTTGGAATAGTGAATAACACAAATAGATCTTTAATAAATGTACGTCAACCCGAACTATTGAAGAACCAAAACTGACCATGGTAGAAGAGCTAAGAGAATCCACAGATAATATCCCTTAACTGAGATGACAAACTGGAATACCAATAAATAAATTGAGTATCAACAATATATAATCATCAACA
This sequence comes from Camelus ferus, assembly GCF_009834535.1. NCBI lineage: Eukaryota > Metazoa > Chordata > Mammalia > Artiodactyla > Camelidae > Camelus > Camelus ferus. The sequence continues at coordinate 12,346,738 of NC_045716.1, read as the reverse complement.
AAGGCCATTAACACAGATGACACATAACAAAGTTATTTTATCCTAAAAAAAAAAAAAATCTAGCATATATATCAATGTCAGTGTGGGTGTCTATTACAGAAAATCATCATACAACCAATAGAACAATGAATTCAATGAATTCTTTACTAAAAGAGTTTGAAGGCAATACTCAAACTGTATCATTACAACACCCTATGGAAAGGTTCAATACCATGCTGCCTGCTACTGCTGTACAATGTTTTACAATTCTCATTGCCCCATGAATAGTAAGCAGATTTTAGCTCTCAGACGGTGATTGTACAGTAACCCAAAAGTTAATGTGTAACAAGCAAAAAGGAGAACTTTGCACAGAAAATTATGTACGCTGATACTCCAAGCCAAGAAATTATTTTTGCTGTTTTAAACCTGCAGGTGTTATTCATTTACCCAGCAGATTAACATATTTGTAATTCTACAGTTAATACCAAAGGGGACCAGTAGTTATTATTGGAGAGATTACCATTCATTACACAAAAGACTAAAAGCATAATACAGAATGTGATGGGGAAGGATCCAAAGAGATGGTCAATTCACACACTTCTCTTTCACTAACTCTGGGACTCCTCTCTTATGCCAAGATTCATTTGCCGTCATAGGTCAGTGATGGCAGGACAGTGGGGAGAGGGGTGAGAGCAGGGAGGAGGCAAGGGACAGAAGCCTTATCAGAAGCTTCCATGGGGAACAATCTTTTAACACCCTGCACGCCTGCTGAGAACTGATACACTGATTTCCTCTCTCAGCCTCATTCAACACCCCCGCTCCCACTCAAACCCCTGCAGGAATGAGAGATCACTGATGGAGTAGACTATGTTCTGTACATAAAATGACAGGGGCAGTTAAAAAAAAAAAAGGCTGAAAACCAAACAAGAGTGTGCTGCCGACAAAAATGAAGCCATCATATATATTGAATTTAAAAACAAAAAAAACCAATTATGTAGGAAAAAAGAATTTTTACAACCCTTAGAAACAAAAATGTTGTCCAGCACAGTTGTGGGCACACTGTGCATACTACAAGTGATGCGGACTAAAATGTGGTGAAAAAGGAGAGTATGGTCAAGAAGTTGCAGCGACTAGGTTCTTGCCTCATGGCAGAAAGAATTCAGAGCCGAGATACGAAGGTCAAGAAAGTAAAGTGGGGATGTATTACGGGATAGACAGTACACTCTCAACAGGAGAGCAGGCAGGCTCAGGGGAGCAGCTGCCCCGAGTTTCTTTGCAAGTTGGTTACATAGAGTGTAACAATGAATGGGCGGAATATTCATTGGAGAGGGAGAAAAGAGAAGTACGAAGTGGAGAGAGACAGTATTTAATATTATTGGGAGAAAAAAACCCTCAATGCTGAACATTTGTCTCAAATAATAAACAAATCTGTGGTTTTTCAAAGAATCAGCCATAATTTTCCAAGGCAGACTTCCTAGCCTGCATCTACACTCTGAGACAGAAATTTGGAAGCTGCAATGATTTGGGGGGAACCTACATAGGCATTCTGTATAAACTAAGCAAAAATGAATGTTCTTATCCATAATTACATATGAATTCACCAAGAGTACAGCCAAAGACAATGTAAGCAGCCTGCTGGATGAGAGTTTGAGGAATAAATAATTTTATATTTTTCACCTAAAACTGAGGGGGGGTCACGTTCATGAATAAAAATATAAATTAAATAGGATGATGCATAAGTGAATATCCTATCAGTCTAATTATTGAGGGAGGCCAAATATTCTCCCCCCAAGCCTTTCTGCTCCCACCTACCATTTTATCGTGAATTCTGGAGAAGTAATACTTGTTACATTTAAGACTATAATATAAAGGTGGTGAGGTTAGAAGGCGTTAATTCTGGACCCAGGATGCCTAGGTTCAATCTCCATTCTGCTACCTTCTAGCTGTGTGACTTTGGGAAAGATGCTTAACCCTTCTGTGCTTCAGTTACTCATCTGCAAGCAGGGTAATGATATTTACTTCACTAAGAGATATGTGAATTAATGCATGTAACACACTTAGAACAATGCTTGGCACACAGTAAGTACACCCTAAAGCTAGTTAATATTGCCACCACAAAAATACAAAATTAATAAGCATGACGTGAAGGAGTTAATAAATTTCATAGCATAGCCAACTTTTGAACTTAGCCACAAACATGACTACCATGTTCCTAACTATATGACATAAACATTTGTCCAACATAAATTAAAAAAAAATAACTACAATAGCTTGCATTTCATCTATTCCTGCATCAGGAGAAGAATGTGTGACTCTGCTGTGATGTTGTCTAGTTGTCTAGTTGTCTAGTTGCTACCTTTGTGGGTAAAGGAATGTTCAGGTTAAAGGAGAACAGGAAATAACTACTATTACCATTTCCTTCACAGAAAATTGCTTACACAAAATTAGTATTTATGTGGTAGTGGAGGAATTTGACATTTGAAGACTAAAGCCCTTTCAGGTTCCTTCAGAAGCTTTACATAACCTGCAAAATCTTAATGCATTTGTTCTTGAAAACACTGGGCCTAGTATTTTCCTTCCACTTCTTTCGGTTCTGTTTTCTCCCTTAGTAACACAGAAACGTCCATGGCTGTCTAATGGGCAAAGGACAGTAGTGGGGTTAGCAGCTTTTACCCTGACACCAAAGTGGAAGTTGCAGTAATATTTCATGAATGAAGAAGAGGATGAATTTGATTAGGTCAACAATGTTTTAGGCTCCTTTCTAGGTCCTCTCTAAGGACCTTCAATTAGTCACCTGGCAGTTATTTATTAACTCAGATCATGCCTAGTCACTGGCTAAAAAATGAAGCAGCGTGCAGACCAGAGACAAGAGTTCAGGGTCAAACTGCAGAGAGCAAAGGACAAGGAGTGGAAGGTTATACCTTCCTCCTCATTCTTTCAGAGTCAGGGAAATGAGGCGACCAGGCAGCCCTTGGAGGTACTCATGTGGATGTGACACCACACGGGCCAGTGGAGACACAAGTATCTCTGGCCCAAAAGGGCACTTCATCTCCCTTACCTGAGATCAGGATCAAAGCCATGTACCCCCATGAGTGCTGGCTTGGTGCAATTTTTTTCTTTTACAGGATGCCTGTACACACAGCAGACACCATAGCAATGCTATTCTGGAAGTTTCTTTCAACTCTAGGATTACTGGAAATAAGAGCACCAGTGAGCATATTTATTTATTAGTTTTAAGTAATATTTAACTCAGAAAGGTTACTATTTTAGTTATACATTTCTATCGCTGGAGGATTATACTTGGTTATAATATAATCTTATCAAATCTAGATTACATAATTCTGGGATGAGTCAGTCTTTTAAATTCTAGTTTGTGACTTTGAGTCCCTTCATAATTCTTAATCACCTTCATTTAATTATAAAACATTTAAGTCCACAACAAATATTTTTGAGCTTCATAAGAAGATGGCTAAAAACAACAAATTTAAGAGTAGAAGAGTAAATCATTCCACTTGGACACTTACTATCAAAAAAGTAAAATGTCACTTGGTGAACAGGTTGCACTTAATGGACAGATGGCTGCTGGGCTCTCTCCGGATTTCAAGTGCCCTTGCCCTTGCAAACCTCTTCATTTTGCCATTCTGGTAAATGACCAAGAACTGACCACACTCATTGAAATTCATACGTCAGCGTAACTGAAAGTCATCAAGGTGAAGGGCTACAAACTGGAAACAAGCACCACTCAGTGGGAACGGAGGAAAGTTCGTATTTTATTTGTTTTTAATAAGGAGTCAGCCAAGGGAAGCTTTGCTTGTCTACATAAACTGTATTCTCACTCCCTTACTCTTAGCTCATCCAGCTTCTGCCTCTCAAACCTCAGCTAAAAAAGGAATCATTCATGAGTTTCATTTACTGCCTGGTGATAGACAATAGAGTTTATACAAGGAGACAAGAGGTTGGAAAACAGAAAAACAAGAGGACCAAGTTTAGCTACTGTGGCACTGAGGCTAGCCAGCACCTGGGTCCTGACCTTTGGATTGCTTGCAAAGGAATAAAATCTGATGCTCAGTCATAAAGGGCTACACTGAAACAGAAAGGCTTCTTTGACTTATGCTTAAAAACATGTAATTTGAAATCAGGTCTGTATGTGCTTTGTATTTGATAAAAACAGAATTAAGTGTTTTCTGACAGTGAAATTATACTTTGGGTTTTAACTTCACTGGAATATTGTTTTTGCAAAAGAGTCTAACAGGCCTGACACTTAATGAGCACATCATTAAAGTAGTTTTCCTGTTCATGCTGATGCATTTTCCAGTGGCCAAATGAAGTAATGGTAAAGATTACGATAATAATGATAAACACAATAGCAACCAATAATATTTGCTGAACACTTCCTATTCTTACTGATTTACATATGCCAAACAATCTATTTCTCGCAACTACCCTCTCAGGTAAGTACTATTACTGTGCTCATCTTAAAGGTGAGGGCATTGAGGCACAAGATTTTACACAACTTGCTTAAACAGCTCGTAAGTGGACGAGCTGAATTTAAGCCCAGGTGGTCTGGTTCCAGGTGTACTCACTGTGCTGAAAATACTTAGCCCAACACTGGGCACAAAGTAAGTGCTTACTATTATCACCATTACTTTTAACATTACTAGATTTAAGAAAAATGCATTCAGTGCGTAGGCACTGGGGAATTAAGCAATGAACAAAAAAAATATAGAGTTTAGTGGAGGAGAGAGATATTATTCAAAGAACTGTACCTTTTACAGTAGAAATGATTAAAGTAAAAGAACATCTGTTAGTATTTTAGGCCACCAAGCCCTTAAGACTTCTCACTGGATGATGAGAGCATATGCCTCCATTACTCCTGTTAGCCATTCACTTAAACTCTGCTGCCTGGTCAAAGTTTTGGAAACTCCACTTTGTCAGGTCATCACCCGACTCAAAAGCCTTTGACTGTTTCCAGTTTTCTAGAGTCTAAGGAGCCACTGTGTGTCACACACACCAACAAACTCCCATCCCTCATTCATGGCAGTCATTAGTATTCCATGACAGCATATCTTCCTCTGCTTAGCTGTGGTCTTGCAATCTTAAAATAAATTAAGAGTTGGCGCTCGAATTGAAACCTTTTTGCCATCCCTGACCTGGTTTACTGGATGGAAGTGTAGGGTTTGGACTCGGACAGGCGGAGGTTTAGATTTCTGCTCTCCACCACTTAATTGTGGGGTGACACTGGCCAATCATCTCACCCGCGGGGAGAACCACTCTCCTTACCTGTAAAAAGCGATGAATAAGGCCTACCCAATAAGGCTTTTAGGCAGTGCAGGTAAACCATTTAGCATACAGCCTGGTATATACTGCTCAGTAAATTGCAGTTACTTTTTATCACCATAATCCTAATGTTCATTATTGCCATCAGAAAAAAAAAAAAGCCTTCAAAAACTTTCATAATCTAGCTCTAGTTTTCCTTTCCAAGTTTATCTCCTGTAACCTACTAAAGGAACCCTCCACTTTAACTAGATTTGGGTAACTCATTGTTTTCCTGAAACTAGCCTGCCATTTCCCCTTCCTCTCTGCGTATAAAAACCTGCCTTTTTCTTCAAGGCTTCCTCAAGAGCAATTTCATTAATGGAATTTCCCTGTCCCTCTAGCCACAGTCATACTGCTCTCCATTACACTCCCATCATACTGTCTCTGACATTTCATCCCACACTCATTACCTGACATTTTTTTATGCTGGTGTTTAATTTTATATTACAATTTAACTTTATATGTGTATTTATCTTGTTTTCCTAGCTAAACTTTCAATTCCTTAAAGGCTGGGACTATATAATACATGTGTCCTCAAAACACCACCTAATCAAGTGATCACACATTCTAATCAATGAATGAATGAAATTAAAATAAAACATACACACACTTTTCAGTTAACTTTTAAAAATTAGTCATGTGCCATAAAAAAGAATAAAATAATGCCATTTGCAGCAACATGGATGGACCTGGAGAATGTCATTCTAAGTGAAGTAAGCCAGAAAGAAAAAGAAAAATACCACATAATATCACTCATATGTGGAATCTTTAAAAAAAAAAAAAAAAAAAAAGGACACTATGAATTCATCTACAAACCAGAAACAGACTCACAGACTTAGTAAACAATCTTATGGTTACTGGAGAAAGGGAGTGGGAAGGGATAAATTTGGGAGTTTGAGATTTACAAATGTTAGCCACTATATATAAAAATAGATTAAAAATGTGACAATGAATATATGTATGTTCATGTATAACTGAAAAATTGTGCTCTACAATGGAATTTGACACATTGTGAAATGACTGTAATGCAATAAAAAATGTAAAAAAAAGATTAAAAAAGTCTTATAGCACAGGGAACTACGTTCAATATCTTATAATAACCTCTAATGGAAAAAAATACGTAAATGAATGTATGTATATATATACATGACTGGGATATTATGCTGTACACCAGAAACTGACACATTGTAACTGACTGTACTTCAATTAAAAAAAAATTTTTTTAAGGTAAAAAAAAGTCATGGATTAAGAAGAGAAAATTAATTTTTAATTCTTCATACAGTGTTGAAGGACATAATGATATTAAAAAAAAAAAAAAACCTCTGGCTCCCTACTTTGAATGAGAATATTCTTCCCTTGTCAGTTGCTCATATTTAAAGATTTCTTTTTTAACATTCACACCTACGACACCGTGTGTGAGCCCAGGTAGAGTGTTAGAAGAATTCTCAGTTTACCTCCCCAAACAAATTAGAAAGGCTTTTGTTCTTTGTTTTTTGTATGTGTTTAAAAAATCTGTGCAATTTTCTTAAATATGCATAAAATCATCACTCTCAGGACTAAAGAAATCTCAAATAATTTCTATTCCTCTTTGACCTGAGAAACACGATACATGTATTTCATATCGGGTTGGAGTAAAATTAAGGTTCCAGGACTCCATGACCACATGTAACTTAGCCCAGCGGCTCCTGTCCCCTACTCTGCAGGTGCTGTGGGTCAGGACCAGGATGACATGACACTGCTCTCTAGCAAAAAGGGAAAAATCAGGGCACTGAAGCAGTGGTGAACCGAGGGCTGGCAGGAGTAGTCCACTCTGAGCAGAGGCCAGGATTTTCCCACTAACATTGAACCTACCTCTACAGGTAAATAAAAAGTAGAAAAACTTTTAGTGGATCCTACTACTGTTTTAAAAGTATCTACAGAAAAATGCAACCACGTTTTGCCTGTCCCTGTAGCCGCCTGCCTCCACCATTGTGCCCTTGGCATGTTGCAGCAATAGAGTCAGCTTTGAGTCAAGCTGAATTTATCCAGCTGAAGAGACAGGCTATTCTTTGGTGATTAAGTGATGCTGGCAACTAAATGTCCCTTTCTAAACAAAATGATGGTAATGATGGAAAACAATTTTTTTTTAACATCCTCATTTGGTAAAGTTTTTGAAGTTGATTGTTCTGTCTCTCCCCAGTGTGGGTTTTGTTACTGTTCATTGCTTGGCTTATTTTTCGAAATGTCCCTAGACTATGAAATCCCACGTCTGAGAACAATTAACCAAGACAACAACTTGACCTAACAGTGTAAGAGCGTGCAGTGACTTTTGGCCTAGGGCAATGGTTCTCAAAGTGTGGTACTCTGGACCGATGGCATCAGTGTTAACTGGGAACTTGTTGGAAAAGCAAATTAGATCTACTGGATCAGAAACTCTGGAGTGAGTGGGGCCCAGCGATTAGTGTGTTTAAAAAGCCCTCTAGGAGATTCTGCTCCTGCTAAAGTTTGAGAACCACTGCTAGGGAATTGGTAGGGAAGATGAGAAAGTACTGAGATAAAATTCCTGAAGATTTTTTTAACACTCCTGTAAGGTCATTTTTCATTCAATGACTCTTCATCTAATTTATTTTGTACAGATTTTCCATAGTTATTAACTAACCAATCTTTCCAAAAGGATCAATTTAGATTTATTTCCTAGAGCCTACAATAAATGATTTTATAAATGCCTAGAAAAAGTGGGATAATCATATTAAATATAGACCTTTAAGTGGTTAGGCTTGTTACTTTTCAGAGTGAGAAGACAGCCGATCTAAAGAAAGTTGCCATATGATATCACTTATACAGGGAATCAAAAAACAAAAGGGACACAGATAAACTTATTTAGAAAATAGAGACTGACTCACAAACATGGTTATCAGAGGGGAGAGGAGGAGGGGAGGGATAAATTGGGAATCTGGGATTTACAGATACTAACTACTATACATAAAATAGATGAACAACAAGGTCCTACTGTATAGCACAGGGAATTATATTCAATACCTTGCAGTGGCCTATAATGAAAAAGAATATGAAAAGGAATATATATGGGTGTATATATATATGTATAAATAAATCAGTATGCTGTGCACCAGAAATTAACACAACATTGTAAATTGGCTATACCTCAATAAAAAAAGAAGCTGGAGCTGGGGCTGTACTTAAGGAACTGAGACCGACCTGCAGACCTGTGAATGCACTTTGTGGAATGTCATTTCAGTCATTATAACGACTGCATGGACATTACAGTATTAATGCCTATAGAAATTTCCATGAAGTGAATAGGTATTATGACTATTTGGGATAAACTATTCCAGCATTTTATTAATAGAGACCCATGACTGTCATGAATAAAAAATTAAACTCCTATCTCTGCTAAATGAGGGAACCATCAGAGATCCATCTATTACTAAGCTAGCGTGAGGACTGTCTGGGGTGAAAGTCATGGAGCAATCTAGCAAGGACTCCGTGTACCGCAGGATACAGGAGAGAACATGAAATTGCTCCTTACAGATTCTTTTATCTGAGAAAATAACCAATTCTGATGAAATCCTAACTGGACCATAAACAATTACAATTTGATAGCCTAATGCTTCTTATATTTTCAGGATTTTTTAAGGTTAATGTGGAGACTTTTGAAACATTATATTTGAGAAGGAAGAAAAATCTATGCAAATCATCAGCTTTCCACATGCACGTATTTCAGGTGTGACCAGCATACACAGTCAGCAATAAAAGATGCTGACAGCAGTAGACTTTTCTGACAACAGGTAGATGGAGGGAGTTGTGGCATATGGCACTTGAAAGTGGGGCTCACCCTCATCAGGCGGTGACATTTCAGCCATATGAAAAGAGAAAGGGGGATGGAGGTGCACTGTCCCCATTCATGATAACATTCCCCCAGGCCCCTCAGGCATTAACTCAACAGACATTGACAAAGAGCAGTATTCTGGGCAAGAGCTAGACAGACAACAGTCTGAGAGGTACAGACCCTCAAGGAACTTACACAACCAGCCATCTGGAAGGACAAGACGTAACTTGGTTCCTGGCACACCTAAGAGCCATGTGCCCAGGCTAATGGCTGAGTGAGTGCAGATTTGAAGAATCTGAGAACCGCTTTCAGCTGTGAGAGACCCAGGGCCTCTGGCCTTGTGAGCCTTAGCATGCATCAATGTTCACGTGCACGTACACACAGGTCTCTAGTTAATTCCCAGGAGGGCATTGTGGCAGCCTTGACCATGAGCCTTCCCCCAAGAAATCCAGGTAATGAACCAGGTCATGGCTGGCTCCTTCCTGAGAAGCCAGACTCCCCCAGTCAGAGATTGGGGCTCCCTGGGGAGCGTAATAACCCTTGGCTGCCATTGAATCCACTGAAAGAGGTAATAGAGCTTTTCAAATTTCGAGATTGTTGGTATTTCCAATTCTTACTGAGTCCTCAAAGCAAAATAATCCCTTTGCTGGTCTGCTCACAGGGTCTAGGTTTACCTCAAAAGCAGAATCATGACCAACTTTTTCCAAAAGGTCTGAATGGCAATGATTTCCAAATGCTAGTTTAATTATGAGCCATATCAGAATCACCAGCCACTTAAAAAAAATAAATAAAGATACAGGAAGCTCATCCAAGATTTACTTACCCAGAACCTTCTATGATAGAGTTCCAGGCTCATGTAGTTTTAAAAACTCCATAGGTGATTTAATGCATGCCATTGGCTGGGAACCATCACACTCAGGCAGTGATTCTCAAACTTCAGAGGCATCGGAATCACCAGGAAGGCTTGTTAAAGCACAGATTCCCGGGCTTGAGCCCTAGGATTTCCAAGTCAGTAGGTCTGTGGTAGTACCAGTGAATTTCATTCCCACCCAGTTCTCAGGTGATGCAGATGCTGGTGATCAGGTGAGGATGCTTGAGAACCACTGTACTAGGGAATGGCAGGGGCCAACTCTACTGGAACCCTGGTCCCTAGGTAAATACCACTGTCACCCTTGTTGACCTCTGGCGGCAGATACTGCTCTCCATCTCCCAGGTGCTCGTCCTCCCTTTCTGCATTCTCACAGAAACTTGATTTTTCCCGGAGGTAGTAATGTTCTCAACCAACAGAACTACATTTACCAGCTCCCCCTTTAAGGAGGAGGTAGTCATGGGACTAAATTCCAGTAAATAAATCATAAGCAGAAGTTGTTGCCTGGGGCTTCTGGAAAAGCTTCTTAAAGTGGATGGGGAGGAGGGAGCTGGCTGAGCTGGCGTTTTTTCACCTTTTGCCCCCTGCCCTTCCCATTCCTCCAGCCTGGAACCCAGAAGTGATAATGGTGGTTTCAACAACCATCCTGGGATATATTATACAAAGAGTCTGGGAAGTTCCCCATCACTTAATGCATTCATATTTCTGCAGCAGTGTGAAAGGTCACATTAAGTGGATCATATGAAAAATTGTACCCGTGGGTTCAAATGGGTTCATAGGTATGAAGGGTGAACCATACTATGCCATTTTATATAAGGGACTTGAGCATCCACAGATCTTGGTACCTGTAGGGGTCCTGGAAACAATCCCCCATGGATACTGAGGAAGGACAGTACATAGTCATATTTAAGATCAGGTTAGGCTTTGCCATCAAACTTATAAAAATAAAAAGCTTTGGTTTTCAGAAATCTGTATCACAGATTAAGAGGGTAGTCTCTGTACCACCATCTTCACTTGCAGACAGGAGTTAATCGTGCCCATTCCCATAGGTTACCCTCCACATCCAGTCTGTCTCCGAGGCCGTCACTTCTACCCGCCTAAATGTCTTTTGAAGCTCACCGCTTCTGGCTACCCCTACTGTCATATCTGCTCAGACTACCAGCATCTTCCCCTGAATTATTTTAATAGACTTCTCTCCAGTCTGTCTCCTTCAGACTGATCTCCCCAGGCCCGCTTTCATCTGCTCTCGACACTGCAGCCAGCCTGATCGCTATCAGGTAGGAGTGATCGTGCTAAGCCTCTGCGTAAAACACATAGTTGCCCTCTGGATAAAGCTCAGACATCTTAATACGACTTTACAAGGCCCTTGCTGATTTTTCCAGCCTTATCTCTTGTCATTTTCTACCTCAAGGTCAAAGCTCCTGCCTTACTAAACTATTTTTACATCTCTTAGAGACAGCTAGTTGCTCTTGGATTTGGACAACTTGTTCCCTCTTGGACAATGTACTAGTAAAAATCATAACTCTTCCTTCAAGATAGAAACTACAACTAAAGATAAATTATGAGTGTTAGTGTGTTCAGAGGCCTGCACTAACCACAGCCATGAAATCCAGATCTGTTCAATCATCTTATTCCCTCTACACCTATGTTTATTTCTGGTTAATAGCTTATTTTTTTTCCCCAGAGAGTACCAGAACAAAAACCAATGCAGAAATAATTATATATCCAAATTCAGACTTGCTTTGACCAACTATTTATACATATGATGAAATGTTTTATTTATTTCTTAAATATTCATTTTATAACCAAATAAGTGATATAACCAAGTTATAGAACATTTGGAAAAGGAAAACAGGAAAGATCCACCCCTCTTTTCCATCATCCCAAAAACCAGTTTACTAGGATTATTATCTTCTAGAAGGTAAGCTCCATGAGGGCAGGAGCTACATAAACCCTGTTTATTGCTGTGTCCCTAGTGATGAATTTTTAGTTTTTATAAATTGGAAGTTTGAAATTTGCACCTCTTGGGGAGTGATGGAAATGCTGGGTATCTTGATTGTTGTGTTGGTTTCATGGGTGTCTACATCTATCAAAATTCATCAAATCGTACATTTGAAATATGTGTAGTTTATTGTACAGGAACCATACATACCACAATAAAGGTATTTTAAAAATTTTTTTAAAAATGTAAATATCTGCAGGAATGACTGATGTATCTCGTTTTGCTATACAGAATTTGAAAGTCAAACACACTTGAATTTTCTACCATATACTTATTTGGCAACTTAGAGGATTTCAACTTCAGTACCTGTGAAGTGTTGAAGATAATCAGAGAAAGACAGTCCTGGAAACAGACTACAGAAATAAAATGAAAGGCAGAGAAATATGCATGTTTTTTCAGTGAAGCTTTGGGAAAGACAAAGAAAGCAAGGAGAAAGTAAAACCGACCCTCAGGAGTATCACCAATGGCGTAGATGCGAGGGGGGACTAACACTGAAGGGGTGCGGAGGACAGGTGCACACAATGTTGAGTCATAAAACCAAAAAAGCAGCACACGTTTTTAGGGACAATGGGGAGCCAACAAACAACTTTTTGCAGAAGAAATATATGCCACACGATAGGATAAATATGTCAGTGTCTTGTTAGGACTACAGGGTGGAAGTCATCTAGAAAAGTTTCTTGGTACTTTGAGCAAAGGGATAAACTGATCTATTAAATTAGAATCTCTGCTTATTATTTCAAAGGTATCAAGGTTACGAAAGGCAAGGAAAATCTAACAAATGGTTCTAGATTGTAAGAAACAAAGGAGAAAGCTAAATGCAATGCATGATTCCCAGACCTGGATCCTTTTGCTATTAAAAGTCCATTTGCTATAAACTGGCGAAACTTGAAATGGAGTTTAAAGCTTTGATAATAGTAACATATTGATGCTAATGTCCTAATTTGGATGCTTGTGATTTGGTTATGTAGGACAATGTCCCTTTATGTTAAAAATACACCCTGAAGTATTCAGAGAAATGGGACATTATGGTGGCAACTTAATCCCAAACATTTATTTATTTTTTTAAAGTTTTGTAGACTGTACTTGCAACTTTTCTATAAGCTGGAAATTATTATTTTTTTAATGAGAATGTTTAAGGGTGCATCTGGGCATTAGTATATTAAACACTGCCTAGGTGATTCTAACATGCAACCAAGGCTAGAAACCACTGCTATAGGGTCTTCATTATCAACACGGAAGAAAAAATGTTACATACTTTTGTACTGAGTACATGAACCATAATTTATTGAACCAAACTCTTCTTTCTTTTCCTTCAAAGATGATTTGTCAAAGAGTTTTTAAAGGCCAGGCCAGACTCTCTTCTCTTTGAGTACTAAGTCCAAGGGGAAAATATATATAGGTAAACAAAATGCATGGTAATAACAACAATACACTTGTTATCATTTGTTTGGAAATCACTATGTGCTGGGCGCTATGCAACCTGATAAGACAGGCACTGTTATCTTCCTTTTACAGAATGAGGAATCCTAGGCTCAGTGAGATGAGTAACTTGCCCTGGAGTACAGAGCGATGTTGACCCTATACCACTGCACGAGAGGAAAGCAAGGTGCTGTGAAAACATGCAGATGGAGCTCTGATGCAGACTATGAGTTTGATGGAAGGTTTTTTCAGAGGTAAAAAATATCTGATAAATCTTTAGACATGCACACTATTTCCAATTTTAATTATCCGCAAATACTTCCTAAATGAACATCTGTGTGGGAACTTTCCATTTAGCAGTCCTGCGGCTGCCTGTCCTTCTTTGGTGAGATTCTAAGAAGTAGAATTCTGGAACAAAGCGTATGGAAAAATCCCATGTCTTTCAGTACCTGCTGCCACACAGCTGTCGCCAGCAATATGAAGGTATCTATTTTCCTGAAGCCTCACTGGAAGTGGCCATGGATACTTTAAAAATTCTTTCCCATTAGCAGGAAACTAATATTTTTTATTTCTTTTATTATTAGTTAGGTTAAATATTTTTCCATTAATGCTTTCTTTCAAGCATAGATTTAAGACCTTTGTAACTACTACCAACCGAGTATCGGGGCATCTCAGCAGTAAAGTAACATCCTAGAAGGTCTCTTACTATATAGACGCTGTCATTTTTGCTCATAACCACAAAAGTGGCTGTGTCACAACAGCCACATCTAATGAAATCAGATTTCTATATTCATGCCAAAATCCCTGACCTCTAAAACTTACTGTGAGCTCAGTGAGACAGAAGAAATGCCCTGTTTGACTCTGAAATCCTATCACAATGTCAGCAAGTAAAACACACTCTATAATTGCTGTAAAAATAAGTAAATAAAACAACTGATGGTGACAAAAATATAAACTGAAACCATATTTTCTGAGCTCTACACGTATGATGCAAATAAAACTTAGCTCAGTAAACATCACATGAGAAAAAGGAGAAGTCGCTTGTTCCCTTCCTTCCCTGCTTGACACATAACTAGTGTGCCCATGACAGTTCTGGCTTATTCCTTTCGTCCCAACATCCTGATTGATTCTGGAATGGGCAATAAATTTTATGGTCACTGTATAACTAATGGATGTTCCCTTAATGAACAGTAGATCTAAGTACAATGTGCTTGCCTGATCAGATAGCTTGTCTTTGTGTCATCCTGAATTTCATTTGAAAAGTCTCTGAGCAGATAACTCTTTGGGCCTCTGTTAGTCTGTCTGTTTTTAAAATAATACTTTGCCATTTAAAGCTAAGTAACAATCTGCAAATAGTTAATCCTCGGACTAAGAGAACACCCCTTGGTAGTATCAGCACTCCTTACTCCATTTTATTGATAAGAGAAGTGAGGCATGGAAAGAAGAAGTGACTTATTTCAGGTCTCGGCAAGTATGAATCATTGGCCATGTGAAAGGAGGCCGCTGGAGCTCCAACTTCCGGTTTTGAGGAATTCTCGAAACCACACAGCCATTAATTTGCAATTAAATATCCTGTGCAGTTACGTCAGAAAGATTTTTAATCATTTAGTGAATGGCTTTGTAAACTACATGTAGTAACAATCTCTTTCAAATTGCATGAGCAAAATCACACGCATATCTTGGATAATATTTTCCAGTGGGCATACATTTCATTGTTAATCATATTTCAATTTCATTGAACAACCGTCTGACTTCAAGGCTAATCTACAGATCCTAAGCTCTCAGAGGGTAAAGGGAATACTTATAAAATAGGTGAAAATTTAAAGTAAGTATTTAATCCTTTGGGTAAAAATAAAATGTTACATTTTTACATTTCAGAAGTATTTACGTCTAAATTTCATACTAGGGTACAGTTTGGATAAGATTTCAGCAGATGAACATCTTGGATTGTACCAGAAATAATGGAGCCAGCTAAATCATTCTCTACAGCAACAAAAGCAAAAACTGATAGAAATAAATTTAACAGGCTATGTCTAAGACCCATGTAAAAAAGGCTACTGTCTGCATAAAAGAAGAAGCACATCAAAAAAAAAAAAAAAAAGCAGCACACCACACAGGCAGTTGGAGGGACCCACTTGCCACGTCACCCTCACACTAATCCATAAACATACTGCAATGTCGGTTAAAGTCCCGTTGGCATATTGTGGGGGCGGGATAAAGAACTTGGTAAATTTCATTTTGAGAAATAAGTTTAAGAGAATAACCAAGAAAACCTTTTAAAAGTTTAAATCGACTACAATAATAAAAATAGAATTTTGCTAGCACAGACCAATGGAATAAATTGAAAGTTCAGAAACAGGCACAAGTGTACATAAGAATTCAATACATGAGAAATAACCATGAAAGAACAGAAGGATTTAATAAAGAATGTTGTGGCAGCTGACTAGATCCATAGCTCACACCAAACATCAAATAAATTCTAAGTGAGTTGAGTATTTCAGTGTGAGAAAATGAAAACAAAATGTTGGGGAAGACTTTTCTATATATGACTTTAAAGGTGGAAAAAAAAAAAGACCAATAGATTTGACATAAAACAATACTCACTAAAATAAATATGTATTAAGGAAATCAGTCATTTTTCTGACTTTCATGCTATAAGCAATTAAATTTATCGTATCTTTTAATTTCATTTAGTTCCTTCTGACACAAATTTTTTTAAATTGTAAGAAGTTAAAAATGTCAATCTCTCAAGTTTCTTGAAAATTGAGAAATGACTTAATCCCAAACCAGACCAATTTTCACTTACATTTTCTTGTATTTTTTCACTGTTTCTTATTTTATGCTAATTAAACAAATGAGAGGTCAAAATTTGTCCTATATTAGCTGTTTGATTTGAGGATGTTACTTAACCTTTCTGAGTCTCAATTTCATTTTTCTGAAAAAAACACACATGATAATGCCAACTTACCAGACTTGCTGTGGAGGTCAAGAGAAATTTATACAACGCATTTATCATAATTATTATAGAACCTGATATATAAAGAGTCAATAATGGTAGTTATTACTTTTAATGCTATCACATTGCATACTGAACTTCTTAATTTCATCGATATATCTTTATGACTAGAAACTTCCGGTAATGGTATTTCTTTCTGATTCTGAAACAAATTCCACATTATTTAGTCAATGTTGTAGCTTTTTACTTTCTAAAATATTTTTAAACCATAGTAATATAGGCCAATCAGAAAAATAACCTTAATTTTATGAAGACTACCCAGTTATATACAGCATCCTTCACTTTGGTCTTTTAAAGTTGAAGTCTGAAGTCGTCAAATGGCCAAGGAACACTGTAATCCAAGAATCTGAAAAGGTTCCTTACACACTAGAACTGCTGAGATTATTCATGAGCTTGAAATAGAAACAGGGTGTTTACCCTTCTTTATCTTACCTCTAACGGGCCATCCTCTGGCAGATCAGTACAGTGGACAGCATTCTGGATCTTAGTTTTACCAAAGATTGCTCGGAGGGTTCCAGGACGTAAATGCCGGGCAATTTCCTGTTAAACACACATTCACATGTAGAATAAAATCAGCCATGCAGTGTTAAGAAAATCACCAGCTGTACAAAGCACTTGAATTATTCCTTAATGAAATACATGTATATATTGTTGGTACGGATTTTTCCTGGAAATAGCAGGAATGTATGAAAACTGAGCAATGAAAATTTTCAGTTCACTCAGAAGGCTTTTTCTCTGACCCAAAGTAAAGTCTGCTGTAATCTATGTTAAAGGGCAATAATAATTACCTTCTTTTTATTAACAGATTATGGGAGTCATATAAAATATGAACCCAGTTCATTATTGTGAAAGACCTATATTTTACAAAGACAACAGAGATCCTAATAACTTGATTTAAAATGAACTAGTTTGATGGCATTGATTCCAAAAGATTTTTTAATGTTATAGTTGTATCAGCTTCGTGCCATTTAGGGGGAAAAAATGGTTTTTCATACTTGTCCATGTACATATGTATAGCTGTAACTTAAATTTGTTTTTGTTACCATGTAGATTCCAATGTATGATAGAGCATACTTTATCCATTTTCCTGTTGATGAACATTCAATTCATTCCTTCTCCCTCTTTCCCAATCTCTCTCTTATTCTAGCTCACACACACACACACCCATACACACCCACAATTCTGCTACAAGCATTCTTGTACATGGTGCACATGTGCAAGAGCTTTTCTGGAATCTTAGGGCACATCCATATTCACTTTTACTAAGTATTGTCAAACTATTTTCTTAAATGGTGGTAACAATTTGCCCTCAACCATCAGTGCACAAGAATTCCCACTATCCACATCAAAACCAGCATTTGATATTGGCTAACTTTTTAATTTAGCCATTCTGGCAAGTGTGAAATGGCATCTCACTGTGTTCTTAGTTCACATTTCCTTGATTACTAAAGAAACTGAGTGATTTTTCATATACATCCTTTCCTATAAAATGCCTGTTCTTGACTTCCCTCCATTTTTCTACTGAGTTCTTCTTTTTCTTTTTGATTGCTACTATTAGTATATTCTGAATTCTAATTTTTTGTCAGTTACATATGATGATAATATCTTTTTCCCAGTGAAGCTTGTCTTTGAGTTTTCTTTAGAATGTTTTTTGATGACCAGAAAGACTAAATTTTAATGAAATTAAATTTATTGATTTTTCATTTATGGTTTGTGCTTTTGTTTCTTAAGGAATTATTCCCTACTCCAAGATCATAATGATACTCATGTCTATTGTCTTCCAAAATCTTTAAAGTTTACCCTTTCCCATATGGATATTTAATTGCACCAGCACCATTTATTAAAAATTTTCACTCCTTCTCCAGCAATGTCCAATGACAGCTCTATTATATAAAAGGTTTCCATGTATGTATGGGTCTGTTTCTTGGTTTGCCATTTGGTACCACTGGAATTTTTGTCTATTTTTACATCTATCCTATACTGTCTTAATTGTTATAATAAGTCTTCATTTGGAAAGGCAGGTCCCCCAGATTTTGCTTTTGAATGCATTAAGTTTGAGTTGCCTATTAGATATCCAAGTGAGCTTATCAAATACATGATTGCCTACATGTCTAGAGTTCAGAGGAGTGTCCCACACCACAAATAACAATTTGGCAATCAATAGCAAGAGTGTATATATGGCGTGTAAAGTGACAGGTTAGCTGAAATCATGAAGGCAGTGGAGTATAAACAAAGGAGAGAAGGCACAGGGGCACCATGTCATTAAAAAGCCAAGGAGATGAGAAGAGGTGAGCAAAGGAGCCCGAAGAGGAATGGCCAGCCTGGTTAGAAGAAATGCAGGAGCATCCTTTCCTAGAAGACAGAGAAGGAAAAATTTCAAGGACAGTTATCACCAGTGACAAACATTCCTGTTAATTCAAGTAAAGACTGAGAAGTGACCATCAGGTTTACCTGTATGGAGTCACTGATATCCTTGACTAGAGCGGTTTCAGAGAAGTGGAGAGAAGCGGAAGACTGATTATTGTGGTTTCAAGAGAAAATGGGTGGAAGAACTGGCAAAGGTAAACACAGGCAACTATGCTGAGGAATTTTACTGTAAAGGAGGGAGAAATGGAGCAGTAAGTAGACAGATAAGTAAGACCAAGAAAGTTTTTTTGTTTTTTTGTTTTTTTCTTGAGGCGGAGGGGATGTTGTCTTCAAAGTGGGAAAAATAATAGCACGTTTCCATGCTGATGGGAATGACTCAACAAAGGGAAAAACTGATGAAGCAGAAAGGAGAAGAGAGGATTGCTGGAGTGATGGGATCAAGTGACTAAGTCCATGCTGAACATCAAGACAGTCTACAAGGCCAGTTATAGCTTTGTGAGTTTATGTAGTGCAGGGAACTTACGGAAGTTCTTTATTTTTAATTTTTATTGAGATAAAACTTACATACGATAGCATGCATTGGTGTTAAGTGTACTGCCCCACGAATTTTGTCAAGTGTTTACACTCGGTAATCATCACCCTAAAGAAGACCTAGAACATTCCTAAAATTCCCCCTAGATGTTATCTTTTGACTGATTCTATTTTCCAGTGAAAAAGACAACAAGATTGCCAGCAGCTGAAAGAAAGGATGAGGAGGAGGCTTTTGGGATCTGAGGAGAGAAAAAAGAAGGTATGAGATATATTTTAAGAGAACAGAAAAGTGAATGGACTAGAAAAATGAATATGGCTGCTCAGAGCACTAAGCCCGCTCGAGGTTAGTGACTGAGAACGCAGAGGGAGATCATTTAGGACAGTTGTGTGTTCCTCTCCAGCATATTCAGCTGCACAGGTGCAAGCAAAGAAAGGTTAGGTAGAACACTGAAAGGTTAGATAATGAGGTTTGGGGTTTCAGCAAGAGAAAACAACAAAACAAGAGAGGGATGAGGGAGTTGAGGGTATATGTAAAGAAATGATGATGACGGACAAAAACTTTTAATTGAGTAAGAAAGTAAGTGAGGCCCTGGGAGGAGGGGGTGGTGGAGGGGTCAGAGACAAGGAAAAGGCAGATCGATGGATCAGCGCTCCTAGTGGGATGAAGTGATTATGGAAATCAGTGTGTCAGAAGAAACAAGCTGTAAAGTTAAGAGATAGGATATTTAAAGTGGGAATTACTGGGGGTAGGCAGAGAGGGAGTTACAGAGATTTATAACGACCAGTTTTAAGGTATAACCATGGCTGAGGTCAGATGGAGGGCAAGCTGGCTGGAAGAAAGGAGAACAACAGATGGAGAGGCCAAGGTACGGAGTGGATTACCTGTATGAATATACAGAGCACCGGAATTAGGACGGGTGGAGTGTATGGTGCAAGGATTCTGAGCAGCATCCCCGTCTGTGAGTCCATCACTTAAGCACATTTTAAAGGCGTTTATTTAGTGAGTTACTGAAGTCTTATTTTCAAGGTTTCTATCAAATGTCAGTTATAACTGTATCAAATTTAAGAAAAACATTTTGATAAACTAGAAAATAAGGCTGACTTCATACTTTATTTCATATTCATTATTTTCTGTTCCCCGTAATTTTCCAAGCAATGAAGCACCCAATGTTAAACACCTACTCTACCTACGTGGTGGTAAGCTGCCACTCTGTGAAGTAAGATGTACTCTGTAAAACTATGAAAGGTGAATGAAAGGTGAGCACTTTTCCGTTTCTTATCATTTCAGATTAGGGGGCAAACACTTCAAAATGAGTCACTCTGATTAAACTGTTTCATAAGAACTTGTTCTCTACCCACTTTTATTTGGTGCTCACCGTATTCATTAAAATATTACTTTCATGTACGTGCCTGCTACATGCACAGCCCTTGAACTCCGAAGAGGTGTGTGTGTGCTGGGAAGGGGGTGTGGTGTGGGGAGGTTGTTAACAGCTAATCTATTGTACTGTGGTCAGAGAATGTGGCCTCTGGTCTTCTTTTGAAGGAACTTGTTGACATTTTCTTAATATGTACTAAGTTTTAGCAAATGTCTCATGGGTAGTTGAGAAGAATACTGTCACAGGTTGCATTCTTGGGGAAACCAACTCTGAGATGGAGATCTGCATGCTGGAAGTTTCCTGAGGAGTGGCCTCAGGATCTATACTTGTGAGGAAAACAGGGTTGGGCGGAGGGAGAGGTTGAACTTCAAAGCACTAACAAGAGTTGCCCCCAGATAATCTTACAAGGAGCTCTGGAACTTCAGAGTTGTCCTCCATTGAAGCAAAGGGGTCAGATCTTTATCTCTCCAAAGTGACAAGTCACTGGATATAGGCTGTTCCAGGGAAGGGGGCATGTCCTTGTGCAAGCTAACTTTCTTCGGCAGAGAGCAATTTCTGGCGAGGGACTTGCTGCATCACTGTCAGCTGCCAGCACTTCCAGCAGCTGGGGAATGGGCACTGCAGTCCTGAAGGGCAGAGGCGGATCTGAGTGGCCCTCCACAGCAGTGACCAGTTACACACACACGTGCACACACATGCAGGTGCACACGCACATACATACACAAAGATGTGCAGATTCACATACAATTCATGCAGAATGTACAACATATATGACAAATATGGCACTGCGGATGCCTGCAGTCTGATTACCATTCTCTTTTCTGGAAGGTTTTGCATTATCTCTTTATCTGGGCATTGGCCATTTACCAGTCATTCTGCTCCATACTCAACAGTCTAATCCAATTTGAAGACATACATTTCAGTCAGCTTCTATTATTTTTATTATTATTTTCTCTCCTCCATTTTATCTCTTCTTTCCTTTAGCCACTTCTATGCAATCGATATTGAAACTTCTGGTTCTACCTTCCCTCTCTTTTCCCCCCTATTTTCCATCTAATTGTCTTTTTGGGTTACATTCTGGGACAATTCCTCCATTTGATCTGTCACCTCACTAATTTGTTTCTAAACTGGGTCCCCTGCACACTTCTACTCATTTGCTAAGAATTTTGACATTTCAAAAATTATAGTTTAAGCTTTCCATAGCTATAGTTATTTTTATGGATCCAATATTCCCTTCAGTCTTCCTGGGGCTACTGACTGTATTGTTTTAAAGACTTTCATTAGCTCAATTTGTTTTCCTTAGGTATTGGTTCTGTGTGCTGTGTTTGGTGTCTTCTTTATGGCATGGGTTAACTTCAAATGGTTGCTAATTCCTGGCCCTTTATCTTGGTTTGGAATTCTCTGTTTATGTGTAAGAGATGCTGGGGACATACGGACAGGTGCTGGTTATTTTTCTTACAGAAGTAGGGCTTCCCATTTTTCCTGGGTGTCACTAGCTATCTACCCATCACATTGTCTCTAGCTAAAGCCCCACATGCACCACACCGGTACTGTAGCTAACAGCATCAGCCGCCTTCTGCTCAGCATAAGCAAGGGAGGGTGAAGAGGCTGATTCACTCTGCTGCTCTTTATGCAGCCTCCTCCCGAGTCGCCCTGCAGACGGCTCCAGGTCCCTCCTCCGCAAGGCATCCACAGGGTCTGATGTGCCGCCAGACCCCTCCTCCTTCAGACCAGTCCTCTCCTGCATGCTTTAGTGTATGGTTCTCCAATCCTATCTGCCTTTCTGCTTTTCAAAGTTAATGGTCTGCTAATGGTAGGCACCCTTTCTTGTTTTCCAGCACTGCTGGAGATTTACTCTTTAAAATACAAGAAGATAAAAGAAAACATAATGCCTGTAATTTCTGAGGATTAGCAAGGCAAGAAGTGATGGGCGCTTGTGGCTGTCTGCCATGCTGATGAGAACTCATCCTACTGACACCTCTATTTCCCCAAACCCAAAAAGCTATCTCTATTTCATTTTTCACGTTGCTATAATTTTGTGCCTAAACACAGATACGATCATGCCACTCACTTCCTATGGCCTAAGCTCCTTAGTGTGGCATTTAATTCTTCCACGTTCTGCCTACATCTACCTTTCGGGCCTCACTCACATCTTCCCTGAAACCTTAAGTCCCAATAATATAACTTCCTCTATAAAACTAACTTGAGTTCCTCCCAGAGCAATCCTTCCTTTTCCACTGTTCCTACAGGAATTATGCTCCTATTGTAGGCCTCTGACTTGCAATTTATACCGTTTTCTGCGCCAGTTTAATAAGTTCCCATTAGACTCTCTGCCCTTTAACATGCTATAAAACTCCCTTGATATTCTATGTCTTATTTAAAAACACAGTAAATGTTTGCTAAATATGTGCTGACTGACATAAAATGACAACACTTCTATTCAGGGAGCCAGGACATAGTACTGAAGAATGAGAGGTGTGGAGGAAAGCCCTCTGGATTTGAATTTTGCCTCTGCCACTTACTGGTTGTGTAGCCACGCCACAAGGCTTAAACTTACTGCTTGTTGTAACGTTCTCATTTGTAAAATAGTGAAAAAATACGACTTAACGCTGATGTTGTTGTGAGGATTAAAGAAGTAAAAGTATTTCGAACAGTGTCTGCCATATGGTAAACATTCAGATAGATAGTGGCTTTTAGTTTTATTAATATAACCTTAGAATTAAAAGGAAACTAAAATGAGATAGTTCTTCAAGCAATAAAGGGTATATGCTGATATGTGTCAAAAGTGACCCAACCAAATATTCAAGTATCTTTTAATAAATATATAACAACTCTCAATAATTTTAATGATCGTTTTAGAATGAAGATAAAAGTTTACATCATGCAATAAGACATTTACATTAAATAATAATTTATAAACAAATCTCAGAAAATATGAAGTATTTTTACATGTATAGTATATTTTGTTTAGGTAAATGATAATAATGAAGCATAAAGAAAGAGAACAAGTATTTTCTTCATATCTGCTGTTAAAATTTAGGCTCTCATTTTGGATCTTTTTTTTTACAAAGGGATTGGTACATTTATTTTAGTTTTGATCACTATAAAATATCATGTATGCCTATAAAAGTGAAAAACACTGAAATGCTTAAAGTGAAAGCCCAGAATAATCCTTCGTGGGTCATTTCCCCCTAAATTTCCCGGCAGATTTTCCCTAATTCTTCCTATTAGAGCCACGCTCCTCCTGCTTCCTATATTGTGCGGTAAAAACCATCCTCCCATGCATGGCTCCCTTCCCTTAATGAAGCAGAAATGAGTACCAGGTAAATAAAAGCAACACAAAGTTCCAACATGCAATTTAAATTTAATACCATAAATAATTTTTAAGTTACTGCAATATTAATAACTGATGGGTTATACTGAGAAAATGAGACTCTGAAGTACATTATTTATGTGCACTTAGAAGGTCCAAAGTCTTTCAAACTCTACCAAATTCCTGGCATAACTACCTCCCACTACAACCTTGCCTTCTCAGCTCCATCAAGTCAAATGCTTGGTTACTGTACAGCTCATCTTAAGTACTCAAAATTCTGCTCAGGTAATCGTACAGTGGGAGGAAGAAATCTGGCTTAAAGAATGACCTCTAAATCTAAGACACAGAAAATGTATTATGTAGATTGATGATTGGCAAAACACTGAAAACAAAACAGAGAGTTCACGTAATTATTCTACTACTGTGTGCATTATATGGAAAATTATCATTTATCAAATAATAGGTCCATGATAAAATATGTCCGGACAAAGAAAACAAACTGCTGCCCTAGAAAGCTATTCTGTTTCAGTTTTCCATGACACAGAAGAGATATGCAAGAATGAAAATGACCTTCCACTTAACAAATGAACTAAATTGGGAGAGATTAGTAAAACTGACTGATTATGGAACTTCAAAGAAAGACAACTTTGTGATCAACAACAGAATATATTCACAGAATAAGTGGCATGTGATGGATAATCACACCTGGTCATTAGCCTAATTTTGGGAAAATTCTAAGTAAAAGGAAAAAAGTCTTGCCTAAACTATAGGATAACCATGTTAGCTGTGATACAGATAAGTGGATAAATCTTAAAAGAAGAACTTGCATAGTTCTGGTATTAGAAATCCTAAAAGAGCTATGGGGAAAAAAATCATGTTATAATCATTACCCTCATTTTATAGGCACCAAGTGTAACAGAATTTAATTTCAAAGGCCAGTGAAGCGACCCCCAAAATTAAAACAGCAAACATTCATGTTTCTAGCCATTACTGGTACCCTTCAGCAGAGTTCTGAAATATTAAAAAGTACATGTTAAGTTCTCTCCTTGACTCCTCTGCTACTTCAGAAATATCTTACTAAGGCTGACCTTCAAACTGCTTTTTCCATTTGGATGCAACTTTGTATTAACTGATGCAGTTACAGTTTTACATTCCTGAGAGACAAGCAATACTGGACTAATTCACAACTAAAACAGGACAGTGAAACACTGGAAGGAATTGGAAGTAGGAAAGAAAAATCAGAGAGGAGATCCAAAGTCTACTTTCTGTAAGTCTAAGGATCCGTCTAGAACTATGCATAGGACTCAGGAAGAGTAACTGCAAAATTAAACTTAACTACTTATGTGTTAGTCTCAATGAATGTGCCATTGGAGAATTCACAGTAAATACTCTTATTTCATTAGCTCTGGAGACCACATGAATTATTTATATAAGAGGCATCATTAAAATCTGGCTTGTGAACTCTGACAGGATTCACGTCTCACTTTTAATTAAGTAGAAATTAGCTGCAATGTAGATTTATGGAACCTGAAGAGGGTCATAATTAAATGTGATTTCAGGTGAAATATTTAGACAATTCAATCCTATCTTTTCTACCAGGCTTCAACAGACCACATGCCACAGTAATCACTGCCTCTTACTGAGCTGTTTGCTACTGCAGGCAACAACAGGCACTGGCTGAAATAAAGTCTCGTCTGACACAGGTGTTACTTTAAAATATAAAATGATGACCCACTGGTTGTACTCTTTTAAAATAGTTGGCCAAATCTTTTTGCTCTTTTATGTGAATTACTTTATATTAGAAAAATGGACTTTTTCTTTTTCTTTTCTTTTCTTTTTTGTTTTGGTTAGTGGAAATACTGGGGATTGAATCTAGGACCACTGTGCTATAGCCCCTCCCGCCATCAAGGATTTGTTTATGTAAGTAAAGTCTGAGAGCATAAACATTAGTATAGAGGAAAAGGATATTCATTTTTGGTAAACATTTTCCTATTTCTTTTCTGTTTTTCCCAAATACTACATATTAGGAGATTTAACCTTTGTGAAGTATAGGCATTACCTTGGAGATATTGGAGGTTCAATTCCAGACCATGACAATAAAATGAGTATTGCAATAAAGTGAGGGGAATTAATTTTTTGGTTTCCTGGTGCGCACAAAAGTTATGTTTACACTATACTGTAGCCTGTTAAATGTGCATTATGTCTAAAAAAAGTACAAACCTTAATTTAAAAAAATAATCTACTGCTAAAAAATGCTAACCATCATCTGAGCCTTCAGCAAGTTGTAGTAGTAACAGCAAAGATTGCTGGTTACAGATTGCTATAACAAATAATAATGAAAAAGCTTGAAATAGTGTGAGAATTGCCGAAATGTGACACAGACATGAAGTGAGCAAATGCTGTTGGAAAATTGGTGCTGATAGACTTGCTTGTTGCAGGGTTGCAACAAACCTTCAGTTTGTTTTAAAAAGAAAAAAAAAAACAACAAAAAACAACCCACAATATCTGAGAAGTGCAGTGAAGTGAAGCACAGTAAAACACAGTATGCCTGCACAGACACGGTACCATGAGAAACTTGAGAGGCATTCTCAATCTCTCCCCTGCAAAAAATGTTCTCTGCACAGTCTACCACAGCCTAATGAAATCACTGCTACTCCATCTGCCTCTACTCTCCTAAAGAAACTTCTTACTCAGTACTCAGAAACTCCCCTAAAGGAATAAAATGATAAAATAGCTCAGACCCATTCTCGGCATCTCTAATACCCGGTTCAATGCCACATCCTGTCAGCACAAATGCAGAAATATAGCCCTTATCAGTTTACTTCGTAGCTCCACTCTGCCACCATATTCTCTTCCCTAGACTATTGGTTTCTTAGCTTTAACTCTTCCTGGTCTATCTAGTCTCCTAGATTCCACTGCTCCTGATAAATGTATTCTCCGCAAAGCAGTCAGACTGGGCTTTATAAAGCGTAAGTTGAATTATACCATGTTCTGCTTCACACCCTCTAATGGTTTCCTTCCTAAGAGAAAATTCAAAATTTTTAACATGACCTAGAAAGTCTCGCATGATCTGATCTCCGCTTAACTCTCCACCCTCCCCTGAAACGGTCTAGTCACATCAGCCTCTCCCAGCTTTTCAAAGCCACCAAGCTCTTCCCTATCTCAAGCACGAAAATACACACTATTCCCGTTGAATATTCTGGCTCAGAAATTCTCCCTCTTCTCAAGAAGTGTATATTCTTTACAAGCGGTTCAGAATAAGCGACATAAATAACTGTGGTAGATGCTACAGAGTGGCTGTCTCAGACCTTCATTCTACCCTCCTCCTAGATGGAAGCTAAAAATCTGAAAACTACATTCTCCAGACACCCTTTTGGTTAGAGTTCTTGATGTAAATTATGTCCCACCAGTGAGATTTGGAAGGCAGAACTGAGAAGAGGCCATCTTCCCGTTGATCTTGCTACTGGCAGAAAAGGTGGGAGACAGGCCCATTTGGAGGCACTGTCATAGGCAGACTCTTGTCTGAGTCACCAGACTCCTGGGGATGAGAGTCAGTGGTGGTGGCAGGAGTGGGGGCAGTAGCAGCAGGTATGGTGAGGTGCCCCTAAAATCAATGCCTCTAGTGTCAACTCCTGACTTCTAGTCTTGCAGCCCTCCCAACGTGTTTGTAAACATCTACTTCTTTCCTGCATTAAATCTTTTTTTAAAAAAAATCCCTAGTCTGGTTTCTGTTTTCTGCTCTGAACCTTCAGTGATACGGTGAGGTTCCATCTCTCTTCTTCATCTCTACACAAAAGGACAATCCCTGGTGTTACTTAGTAAGTACCTTCTTGCCAACTGGCTTTCACCTTCATCACTCTCTTGAAATCGCTCTCCCAAAAGCCACCTATAACCCTTGCTGAAATGTCTTATGTAGCAATAAAGTCATAAAAGCATCATCAGAAGTAACAGTGGTCTAACAAACTCATCTTGGAACAGTTATACCTCAATTTACAAAACGGGCCAGAGAGTTCATAAAATTTAATTTAAGGTTATTTATCCTACAGTGGCAACATAAATCTCAACTGTTAGTGGAAATATCTTGTTAGGTGCAGCACACTAGGCTGAATTAAATGAGATAACGCCCATAAAATGCCTAATAGTGTCTGGCAAAATTGGAAGCCCTCAGTAGTAGATAAAATCATCTTCAGAAGATTATAAATAAACTTATAATTAAGATAACCACGAGGCATTACACAGTCCTTTCATTTTCAAAAGCAGATAGTATTCCACATGAATCCCACAACCCCCTTTTGTGATGACAATGCAGACTGTTTTCACCCTTTATACGTATGGATAGCCTGGTTCTATGGCCACTCTTAGACCTCCTATCCAGCACTAAAGAAAGAGTGTAATACTCAAACATCCAACCACTTTGGGCAAACTCTTTTCAAAAGGTTAATTTCTTAAACTGCCCCAGGCCCACTGCAATTCCCTCTAAAGTCGCTATGAGCTTCTAAGATTCCAGACTGAGGTTAGCACTTCTGAAACCATCTAATTACCAACAGCAGTGCCGTCCAACAGAAATATAGCATGAGCCACATTAAAAAGTAAAAACAAACAAGTGAAATTTTAATAATATAACTTATTTAGCCCTATATATCCAAAATATTTTAATTCCAATGGGTAACTGACATAAAACTATTAACAAGGTATTTCACATTATTGTTTCATATTAAATCTTCAAAGGCCTGGGTGTGTAACACATGTACAACACGTCTCAACTCAAACCAGTCGCGTTTCAAGTGCTTGACAGCTGCAAGCGCCTAGTGGCCACCATGCTGGGCAGAGACCTAGAGACTAGCAGCCCTCTTTCTTGATCCAGGGATAACTTCTCAGCATCATTCTACTTAAAAGCTGAGCCAAGACTGCTAATATCTGCAGTATTAACCCTTCTGACATAAAGGAGACCTTAGTCTACACAGGACCTTTAGGGCAATCTAATCATGCTTCTCACACTGCCATCCCAGGCTCTAATCTTTATCTGTCTGTCTAGGTATCTATTAATCTTGTCTGTTGCCCACTTTTCCTCCACAGTTGACACTACAAATGTCTGCCATTATCCTCAAGCCCCTATCCTTAGCTACATCTGTTCTCTCAGCAGACAACTTTGTTTCCTGCTGCACAGAGGAAATTGAGACTATCAAGAATCTTCTCCTTAAAATGCCTATAGCCACAGTTGCAAGTGCTTGTTTCCACTCCTTTTCTCCTTCTATTCAGTGTTAAAGGAAGAAGAGATTTTCTTTTCTTCCTTTTAATAACTAACACTCCTATCTCTTGGCCACTCTAAGCCAGGAAATTTGCTCCATTATAATTCTCTTTCTCTTGTATTTTCAACCTTTCTCCTTCCAATAGCTTTCTTTCTGCATCCTACAAAAATGCTCACGTCTCTCCCATCACAAACACAAATAAACAATTTTAATTACTCCCCCATCTCTTTCCTTCCTTTTTTAGAAGTCTTAACAATCTCTATTTCCCATTTACTCCTTAAACTTCTGCTCCACAACTCTACCTAAACTGCTTTGGCAAAGGACACCAATAATCTTCTAATTGGTCACAGATTCTCTCCAGTTGTGGCTTCTCTCCAGCGTTTAGCACTATGGATCATGCCCTTGTTCCTGAGCCTCTCCCTTTACTCAGCCCACGTGACACCACAGATCAGGTTCTCCCCCTGGCTGTTCCTCCTCAGGCTCCTTTATTTACACATTCCTCCTGCCCAGAGTTCCCTCTTTGCTCTCTTCTTTCTTACCTTCCGGCTCTCCCTGGGCAATCTCATTCACTACTAATCATGTCTTTTCATGACTCTTTAATCTCTAAATTCAGCCCAGTCCTCTTTCCTAAATTTCAGACTGGAATATACAGCTGCCTAACCAAGGTCACCTGGTTACTCCACAGGACTCAGACACTCAACTTGTCCAAAACCAATTGCACCATCTCCCTCCCCCACCCTCTCCTTGTAAATCCCCTCTCTTTATGAATAGCACCGACATTCAACCAAGTTACCCAGGCCAAAAGGCTCAGGGAGTCACCCTAAGATTCCTCTCTCTCCCCCTCAGGCCTATTTCCAATCTGTCATCAAGTCACATGGATTCTATTTCTTTAACAAAAAATCCTTGCCTAACTCTCCTAGTCTACCCCCACTGCCACACTTCACCCTCTCATCTTATTTAGCCCACAGCAATCTCCTAACAAGCCAGCTTGGCTCTACCATCAAAAGTTGACTCCATTTATTTGTTAACGCATCTATTTAACTCTTGTAATCTCTAAACTCCTTAAGGACAAGGCCCGTGACCTCTGCATATCCAACACACAGAGTACGCTCATAAAAGAATCATTGAGTAACAGCAATGATTTAGCGCAGGAGTGAATAAACGAATGAAATGACGAACATGCCCAAATGTATGCACTTCATTAACCTCGCTAATGACAGGCAATGAAACTCAGCTTCTTGGTTACCAAGAGTCAAGTCCCCTTTGGCTAAATTACACTCTTCAGAAGTACCTATTTTAAGGAACCCTGAAGCAAATCCTTTTGAAATGCTAGTAATCATCACTTAATTTATCTATTTTGTGAACTGGTAGTTTTGTGTATCAGATTTTCTCAAACTAGGGCACACCTGTCTGAGAATGGAATCTAGAACTCTAAACACTAATCCCAAAAGCTCTGAAAGTGACTTGCTCTGTGACCATGATCGAGGATAATATTACTGTTTCATCACAGATATAAGACACCTTGTGGCAAATATGAAATGAGATCGGAGCAATCCACCAGAGTGGTGTTAGATTTGTAAGCACAAGCTCATCAATGACTTCTCCAGTGGGGAGACAAAGACACCCCGAAATTCCCTGAAGAACTACTGAATCTTCTGGAGAATTTACACAGCCTAGAAAGACCAACCCACTCTAAACATTATAGTAAACGACCTCTCATCTTATTTGTTGAATCTATTATCTATTTTTAAAATATGTACTCCTCTACTCTTCTATAATGCATTAATTCACATTATTATACATGATCTTGAGGCAAGATCTTCATTTAAAAAGAAAAGAAAAACTCTGTTTACCATCACTACAATGCCAACATTATTTTCTTGGTTATATTTTTAAAAACACTCATTTGTGTACAGAATATAATGAATTATTCTAGTAATGAGAGTACTTCATAAATCAGAATACCCCTTTACCTAGATAATTCAGAGTCAAGTTGCTGCCCTCAGAAGTATCTTGTTTTTCCCCAAGTCTTTATTGTAAAATGACATTTTTTCTCATCTTTAGTCTTTAACAAAATAGCTTTTTTAAAAAGGAAATTTTTTCTTCACGAGTTATATTCTAAAAGGTAACTTTATCCTCCCCACTCAAATTCATCTTTTCTTCCTAGTATTACTGTGAACTATCATCTTGAAATACAAAGTTTACATTGTTAAAGAAATTCCATTTCCTCATTCTCTTCTCTTTTCTCTGCCAAAGCAATTTTCAGAATGCATTACAGAAATTTTATTTTCTCTTATACTGCTGAAATGAAGCCATCTTTTTTAAACAAATGGTAACTTTGAACTTTAACTAGTCTTTACAGTTGAGTGTTTTAGAAAAACAATAGAAAAAATAATTTCAAAACTGTCATTGGGTAGTAATTGGAATAAATGTTGGCCATCTCCAACCCTGGTCTTCTGCTCACACCTCAAACACATGTCTGTCCCCAAACAATTATCTTCCACTACTCACTCCAACCCTCTACCCTGGCCTGTGCCAATGCAATTTCTCTTCTTTGGTTCCTAGTGGCATCACTATCTTCTCAAATGTTCAGGCTACGTAATTTAGAGCTATTTCTAACAATTTCATTCATTACCCACAACCAATTGGTCACTATCTAATTTGTTAATCTCTCCATTTATTCAATGATGATTTATTGATACTGATAATATGTGAAGTATCAGTTCTAGAAGTAAGGAAATAAAGATTAATAAGACATGATATGTTTATTCTATGAGGTCACAGTCTTACAAGAAGTCAGACAGGTGAATAAACAGTTAGTGATATGCTACGAACTGTTTAACAACCAACTCTCAAAAACCACTCGACAACAACAAACTGATTTATATTGTTTGCCCATTTCCATTGTGTAAATAGTCCCACCAAGAGAGAACGTGGAGTTGGGAAGTGATGCTAACAACTGGATCTTGCAGACTGGTGCAAATGACTCCAACACAGCACTATGAAAGCTCTCACAGTGTGACAAGAGGTCTACTCGAGATATTATTCAAAATGCTCTAGGGATACAAACATGGGTTCTCATGATTGGTTTCATAGGATCTTCTTGGATCTATGAGCTTCCCACTCTTCACAGCTACTGTCTTAGCTGGTACAATGGATGTCAGCATGATAGATTTTTCCCTAACTCAGACACCTCTGATGGCTCCCTACTCTTTACAAAATAAATTCAAAGTTATAAGGCATGGTCATTCAAGCTGCTTCTCGACTTTGCCCTGAGGTACTCTTCTAGTTTCATCACTTCACACACATCTATAAGATGTATGTTTTAGAAAATATTTAGAAGTGAAAAAGCCTAATGAAAGAGAAACAAAAATCTGTGCATGGACCCAGGATATAGTATATGTGCTGCTGAAGCGGACCTAGGATATAAAAGAGGATACAACATATTTGCCATAACAGTAAAGAGTTGGTTTGAATCTTCTCAAGGAATTTTATTAAGTATTCAAAAACCATATACTATGATTTATGAAATAAATGTATTTCTAAAAATATGTAAAAAATAAAAATACACCGAAAGACTAAATTTTTAAAGGGGTAAAGATGAAGTCTGGGCAATACAGATAAGACAACCAGATTTTACATTGGAGAATCTCAATCAAATTAGAATATTTCCACTGCATGAGAGAAGACTTGTGACCATGTCTTCCAGCTATTGCTTTTAGGTGACACTTTACCAGGGACAAAATAAAACCTGGGACTTACACAAATGACTAAATAGCACCACAGACAGGACCCCAGGCTCTAGACATCATTTTGCAGCTTTTTTAAGAGAAGTTTCATGGGAACCCACAGAATGGGGATCTGAATATTCTATTGCTCTGTGGACTTGGATGCATGCACTATATTTCTTATTTCAGAGGTTTTATTGATTCCACATCATACACAGTGAGGGAATTCATTCAAATATCTAAAGGTAACAAGTTCATCTTGGAGAGTACACCAGAAAAAAACAAGACTCAAGGACAAATGTTCTACAGGTACTTTACTGAGAGATTTTGTTTTGTTTTGAATGTGTGTGTTTTATCTCAGGCAAGGATAAGCATTTACTCACACCTATTTCGTTTGTTTGTTTGTTTAACATTTCAGGCGAAAACTATACAGTCATGCTCCATGCTGTAGAGCTTTGGTAACTCAATTCTTCAAATAATTTCTATGCATCAAGTTACTGGAAATGATACCAGGCCCTGCCTGTGGGTACCTTCTGGGCCCGCCTCATTAAGGGGTTCCCTCCATCCAAGTGAACGTGCACGTCATTCTCCTCAATCTCCACAAGTGCCGCTGGCTTGGCTAAGAGATGAAGCACACCGCTCTGTACTTGCCTGGGGACACAGAGTGACCACAGTCCAGATATTTGCCAGGGAGTTTAAACTTGGACTTACTGCCACTTAATATTACCACAATACTGACTAAAAGAAAATATACAGATTATTTCAAGGAAATACAAATACATCCTTCCTTTGAGAATTCTGCCCCTACGGCGCACCAAGATGTGGTGTAGCACAGGGCTAGTCATTCTCATTTGTTACACAGTCGTTGCCCACCCGGTGATACCATCAGCTTCTTAGAAGGAACAGCCTATGAAACTGGCTGCTATTGAAAACAGTGAGTGCTAGATCACATAGTGTCTTCTTTGGGGATCCACGAAAAAATTTCCTCTTAGGTATCAGGAAAAGTTAGGGTTGTTTTTGTGAGCAAGTAGTTTGTTTATCTCATGGATACAGCCAATTATACAATTTGATTGTGCAGATGTCTAAAAACTAAGAGCCACATTGTGGCCTCCCTGTAACAAAAGGACCAGGTATCATGGCATGCGTTTCATCATGTGTAGTCTCATTTCCTCACTTGCTGTAAGTTATCTTATCATATTGCATAAATGTTTCTAAACTGCCTTACATTCTAACTGAAAAGAAGTAAATTTAAAATAAACAAATGAGGGAGTGGGTATAGATCAGTGGTAGAGCACGTCCTTAGCATGAACAAGGTCCTGGGTTCAATCCCTGGTACCTCCATTCAAAATGAAAATAAAAAAAAACTGGCAAAGCTTTTTAAAAAATATATAGTGCTAACTTATAATACAACTGCATATTAACAGCTATTTTATTGGGGGTTTTTTTGGGGGGGTAGATTATTAGGTTTATTTTAATGGCAGTGTTGGGGATTGAACCCAGAACCATGCTAAGCACATGCTCTACCACTGAGCTATACCCTCCCTGCTACAGCTATTTTAAATATCACAGTGATACATAACTGTAGGCATGTTGTTGATGCAAACACTGTTAAACCATGAATGTTTAAAAATCACAAAATTGCCATTTATGTGCTAAATATTTCACTTTGTGAAAAATTTATTTACTTTTATAAAACTAAACTCATAAAACACTTGTATGACCATTTGCTTTATTTGTTTAACAAGCTATATCAAAAGGAATCCTATATTTAAATCAGTGCTGTGGTACATCGGCTCATGTAATTCAAACTAATAGACTGCCAAAATTTATTAGTCCAACTACTCCTTAGATTAACAGAAACAGTTAACCAGCTTTCCTTTTCTTATCCTTTGTGGTTGTCTTGATTCAGGGAATATACAATGTGTTTACCAAACAAAATTCGCTGCATAAAAGGGGAAAAACTTATAAGACAAATTACTGCTTTGGCAAACAGCCTTTCATTCTTAGTTAAAATTAATGTGTGAGTTGCTTTATGTATTGTTTGTGCAACCCAGTGTCTCAACTGTGACAAAACCATAACAGATCTCTGCAGTGTGTGCCAGTAAGTAAAGTTGATGAATGTTGCTCACTGTAATGCCTACTGTTAACTATCTCTTCGGGTTAATTAGTGTTCTAAATATTACATCACTCTCTTGTATATTGATGCACTTCAGGAACCAACCTAAGACTGGCTATTCAGAGAAAATACTTTACAAAGGAAACCATATAATCATTTAAGTCAAAGTTTGTTAAACTACCACTGTAGCTTTTAGAAACAAGACAAAAAATTATAAATACCTTTTATCTTGACCTAGCAATTTCACCTAAGATAATTAAAAAACCCGTACATTTACTTACAAGTCTGATCTCTGCAATGTCCTTGACATAAAAATAAGAAAAAAAAAATCAATAATAGAGGAATGGTTAACTAATTCATATACTGGAATATACTATGCCACTCTTAATAAGCAGGTTATGGAAGTACATTTAATGACATTAGAAAAGACACAACATACATTTTAATTAAATAAGGATGCTACAAAATTATAAATATTGTACGATCTAATTTTATTTTTATAATATGCATAAAAATGGTTTGAGGCCAAAATGTGAACAGTGTTTATTTCTGGGAAGTAGAGAAACATTAGTTTTTTAAATTTTTTTATTTTTGTATAGTTGGCTCTTGGTTCTTTTACATAATTTT
The DNA here is from genome assembly GCF_009834535.1 of Camelus ferus. NCBI lineage: Eukaryota > Metazoa > Chordata > Mammalia > Artiodactyla > Camelidae > Camelus > Camelus ferus. The sequence goes on along the minus strand of NC_045716.1, from coordinate 12,311,005 downwards.
CCTTATTTTTGCTTGTTTTTTTGAGGGGGGAGTGGGTGGGGGTAATAAACATGAATTACTTCAGTAATTAAAAAAAAACAAAAATTACATTTAAAAAATAATTCATCTCACTAGTTGCAGAACAGAGATGTCTTCAGTTTTAGTGTGTGCCTGATTTCACTCAAGAGGAATGGTTCTGAGGTACATTTGGGGCCTGGAGAGATAAGCCAGGAAGACTCACGCCAAGTAACATCAGGCATTTGTATTTCACAGGAAGGAAGCAAGTGCACTGCTTCTACCAAAATAACCAGAAAAATGAGTCCTACTTGGACACTTTAATACGGCAATCAAAGTTGGAAGTGCACATAATCGCCTAGATTAGTGAATTCTGTATTTGGGGAAACAAAGGAAATCAACAATGGACTCTGCAAGGAGCATGGGTTTCTTGGCTGCCTGATAAGCCTGGGGAATGCAAGCCGGTTGCTGATTGATAATTTGATTGCTGTTGATCATTCTGAATGGCCCGCTTTGGAATTCCATCAAAAGAGGGAAGGAAAATTTTTATAAAATTTATAGTACATATATGCACAATTTTTTACTTGAATTTACCAGGAAAACTGCCTCTGCTCCTCAAAGCTAGATGTCCCAAGAGCAAACGTTAGAAAAAGACTGGATGACTCAGATGATTGAAAATGTGATATAAAGGCCTTTGCTTTTAAGTCTAAATCTGGTGAAGCCAGAAGTAGAAGGTATTCGTATTTAATCTCATCTGTCTGGTATCTATTACAGTGAGTAAGCTGAAGTCCATTTCTACTGATCAGATAGAGAAATTAGGGGAAAAAACAAAAAAGACACCCCCCACCTTCAATTATTCATAGAAATCGACTTAATTCTATGTTCACTTCTCAGTACTGTTCTCATATTATAGACAAATGAAGACTTCAACACAGTTTAAATCTTTTGTCCTTTTTTAAAACAAATAGCATCATTGACAGACATCTGTTGAAAGTCTGCCAGCAATGTGGCATTTGAAGGTTGTCTGCAGACCAGCTGCATCACGTCACCTGAGACTGTCGTAAATGCAGAGTTTCAGGCCTCACCCTACACTGACTGCACCACAACCTACAGTTCATCAAGATCCCGAGGGGTTTCTTATGTACGTCAAAGTTGGAGAAGTACTGTTTCAGCATTTGGGGGGTACTGGAGATAATGAAAAGGCATAACACAGGTTCTCTAATTGGAATCTAGACCAGGAGGTGAGGCTCATTCATAAAAGAAAACCATACAGGGAACGTATGCCAAGTGCCAGATAAGATAGACAATGAGTGAGAGGGGAGTTCAAGGGCAGGCAAAACGTCACTCAGAGCTGGGGCAGTTTCTGGTATCTTAAAGGAAAAATGGTACTTGTAAAAGACAGAAGAAATGACTAAGGTAGACTCAACCCATCTTTGGATAAATTTACCCTCAAGCACTTTTGTAACTATGAACTAACTAGAGCTCTGAGGAGTGAGCAGGGTCAGGAGAGAAACAGGTAGCAGGCATTTGGTCTTGTTCAATACGTCCCCAAGACATTTGCTTCGTAAGATATTTGGCCCATGTCAAAAGGACCTTGAAATCTGGTCCTATCCAAAATGTCCATGAGCATATTTGGTTCGTGCCAAATGGTTTTGGACAGGACCAGGTAAGACCCTTTGCGCATGGACCAAATGCCTTGTGGATATTTTGGACAGGACCAAATGGTCCTGCAAATATCAAGGAACTTTTTGGTATGAACCAAATGTCTCATGGATATTTCAGACATGACCAAATGTTCTGCAAGGAGAGAAACTATTTAGTCTGAACGACTTACAGCAACTTGAAAATAGAATACCAATCAGGTAGCAAAGCTTCAGAAGATAATGGAGTAAGGAGTCTTGAGAGATCACATTGGTTTATTCTGAAGTATACAGCCATCTGTGAGTGAGAACAAGTTTTTAATCCATATATATTTTACTTTTTACAATAAATGTGTTAAATTTAGATTTTGCTTAAAATATAGGGTAACCTCTTTTTGAAGCATTACTAAATCTATTGCAAAGTACAAAATTCTTTTATAATACAGTCAATTCCTAGATTATATTATTGTGAGTTAATTTTTCATTATATTTTAATTAAGCGCATTAAAAAAGATCATCCTTCTACTTACCACAGAGAAGCAGTGATTATTGTTTTGCTATCTAGTGTCACCAATCAAAAATCAATATACAGAAGTGAAAAGGTGGCACCTATCTGCAAGATTTTCTTAAGCACCCCCAAAGTCCCTCTCTTTGGCCTTGCAAGTGGTAGGACTGTATCACTGAGATATAAATAAAACGCCTTACTAACAACATCCTGAGAACACCATGGCTCAGTGCTATTCATGCCAACTGTAACTGATCCTGGGCTCAAACTTGGCACTGATGTCAGTAGCTTTTACTTATTGAGAAACTGGAAAGGTTTCTTACGCATCCAAAAATGATAATTTCCCAGGGACTCAGGAAGGTTGAAAAATATTTTCCTTCCATCTCAACACAAAGCCTACTGTCTTTAACTAATACCACTAGTAGCTGACATTTGAAACTGACAAGCAGCACATGTGCAATAGGGAGATAAGACCTGGCACATGTTGCTGCAGCCTCCTGGGATTTTAGAATGCTCGCAGCTGCAGCTGGTGGCTGTGCCCCATCCCCAGCATGACTGCTCGCTCTGGGGAAACTCTAGCCCCTCCTTCTGACTGTGATGGGGATGTGTCTGATTGGAATATGGTTCTTTTTGAAGACATTCAAAACAAGTGATCTCCTCTGTGAATAAAAAGAAAATGGAAAGGAAAAGAGGTAAGATGTGAATGTTAAGCTAAGAGATCTTAATGGAAACAGTAATATCTGGTAGAAAACAGTCAATGCAGTCAAAAGGAAATAAAAGAATCATTAGGGAGAAATATTTTCTGAAATAAAAAGGAAAATAAATGGGAGGGAAACAAGGAACTGAAAAGGAAAACTCCTCAGGAAAATACTGCTGTTGAACCAATAATACTATATTTGAATAAAGCTTTGTTTTAATTGCCCTGGAAAAATATTACAAAATATTGTTTTATTTCAGTAGTTTAATGTCAGCTGCTTTTCTATTTCTCTCTTATTAGGTCACATTGTTTCATCTTTTCATAATCACAGAGAGCCTTATTATATTTGATAAGTTTTTAAGCCAAGTGTTGTTTGACACCAAAGCAAAAGAAATCCAAAACAACAGTTATTCCGAAATGTAAAAATTTTCTAGTATGTATTTTGTGCTTTTTTTGAGCTAATTGTATTAAACCCCTTACAGCCATTCATGAAAAATTATATTCGTTAGCCAGGATATTTTATTAAGCAGGCATTGCTAATTATTTTCACAATTTATTTTTCTTTTATAAAAATGTCATGCAAGCTTATCATTTTAAAATGTAGAAAATACAGTCAATCCTCATTACCCGTGCATTCAATATGCAAATTCACTTACTCACTAAAGTTTACCGGTAGCCCCAAATTAATACTTGGAGCACTTTTATTGCTATTTGTGGACACACACAGTGGCAAAAATTTGGATCAACTCGTTAACAAAAATTCCCAGTTGAGGCTGAACAAAGCAATACTATGCCTTCTTGTTTTAGCTTTCATCTCATACTATAGGCAAGTATTCTTTCTGCAGTCTATTTTTTGCATTTTTGAGCTTTTTGTTGGTGATCTCACTGTTTAAAATGGCCCCCAAGCATCACGTTTAAGTTCTGTGTATAAGCATCATTTGAGAATGAGTTATGGTGGTGGTGGCTGTGAGCTCAATGTTACTGAATCAGCAATATATATTAAATAAGGTATCATTAAAAAGGAAAACATAAAACAAGGTTATGCGTTGACCACTTGACAAAAAATGTGTCCAGAAGCTTATGGAAACCTAAGCCTAGATTTCCCTTTCCAAGCAGTATTTCAGAATTCATTAATTCAGCGTTCATGGTGACTTTACAGAACGTAACTACTGTGAATAACAAGAATTGACTGTGTAAGTACGAAAAAGGTCTTAATCACAGTACTACAACCTAGACTGCCTTTTCCACCACATGGTTGCCAATGGTGGATTTTATCTATCATTTTATGTCCTGTCAAACTCACTGGTTTAAGAAAATTCTATCACTGTGTTTTAATACGCACTTCCCTGATTAATAAGCCTAAGCACATGTTATGCGAAATAGGCATCTTTCCTGTGAATTGTTCCTCATTTTTTTTTCTTCTTTTGTCTTCCTCAAGCATAGAATTATAACCAACTAATCTTTAAATATATCTAATGTTAAAGGAAAGAAGGGAATGAGTACTGACGAAATTCCCCTGGTCTTTAGCTAGCTGATTGTCCAAAGAGACTCAGATGACTGTTTAGACGTGGCGAAAAGACACCCACCCTGGTCAGACAGAGGTCCAAATTAAACTGATTCAGTAGTCTGCCAGTAGAATTGTCTCATAAAAATGACAAAATCTTCTTGAAAAAAAAAAATACATACCCAAATAGTGGAAACTCAACTCATCTCCAGTAACAGACTGTCCAGATGACCCAACGCTATCCATCCATTCCACTTGTAACACACACTGATCAGTGGTATGCGCACACTGATGTCTACGGCAGCAAGCTACTTTCTGGTAGTGTATCTCTTGAGGATCTGTGAAAGTAGTCCTACTTGTCTGCTGAGAATTTCAAAAGTGAATTATGAGGTAAAAGAACCTTAGTCCTCATCAGCTTTTGAAAGCTGTGAGATGAACCAAGCATAGAGGATTTTGGTGGAAAAGTGCTCTTCAAGATGAAACTTAGGAAATATGCTAGAAGCAAGTGATTTGAAGAGAAGCTTATATGTGGGGATAAAATTAAACTGGGAAGATGCCCTAGAAAAAAGCTTCAATATTGTTCTCCATCATTATTCCTTTTAAAAAGATTGGTGGCTCCTTTCCTAAAGTGTTCTCAGCCTGAGCCTGGGGAAGAACGGGACAGCCTGGTTTGAGAACATGGCTACAGAACCTGCAGTGGCTCCTCCAAGTCCCTTAGGCTCCTCTTTTCCTATTTGGAAAAACCTCATGCTTTTAAATGATTTTTTGCCATTTCAAAAAATAGTAATAGGTCCAAGTTATCTTAAGAACATCTAAGAGCCTTTGACTAGGAAAGAAGACCACAGGGCATCAGATATGGCTTGCTTCTTAGGATTAATTTATTTGAAGAGAAATTAAGACGCCTTCCTAAACTTTCTCCAGGACCATGTTAACATACAGAGGTGGTATTTATTTTGTTATATAAAGGAGTGATAGGATTGATGTCAAACTGGAACACAGAAAGAGATGACTCATTTTTTCCAAGTTGTTGAATATCTTATCACCTTACTTTGAGCTTTAGAGTGCGAAGCAAGTTAGTTCTAAAGGTAGTAGGCTAAGGCGTTAACCCAAAGATGACAGTACTGACCAGTGCCCTGGGATATCTACGTAAAGAATCGTGGTGCTTATAGCCTGTAATCATCGTCACCACCACCAGCACCTTGCTAATTAATTATTGGAAACAGAATTAGGAACAAGGGACTTAAGTGGGAGAGGCATATTACAGTTAAATAGGATGGTGAGGGTAAATTTCATTGAGAAGGTTCCATTTGAGAAGAGACTTGAAGAAGGTGGGAGTTAGATGTGTGGCTATCTGGCTGGACAGCATTCTGGGCAGAGAAAACCAACAGTATAAAGGCCGTAGCGTAGGAGCACCCCAATCCAGGGGTCATTTGCTTGGCCTAGAGACTTCCCTCATATCACGTTAATCATATCATAGGAGGAACACCCAGCCATTTGCCACAGATAATTTTGTTTGTTTAAAGATCAGTATAAAATAACTAAAAATAACAACCCCCCCCCCAAGTCAGTGTGGTTTGATAGTGATCAGGATTATCAGCAGACGGGAGGCCAATTTGATTTACCAAAATTTCAAAAACCTGGCCATGGATCCGCTAATGCAATTACGTTTATTAAAAAAACATATGAGAGGATTTAATGCCATAAAGTTTCTTGCCATCACGGAACCAGAGGTATTATGTTTGTGGGTCCTTCCCTAAGAGGAACCTACTTAATATTGTAGGCTTTGGAATTACAGTTCAAATCTGTAAGTTCAAGCCTGTCACCTGACTGTGTGACCTTAGGTCACACAATGACATCCTCTCAAGACTTCAGTTTCCTCATCGGTACATTGGAATAAATCACAATGATCTCACAGGATTGCCAGGAGGATTAAACCACATAATTTTTTTTAGTACAGGGATTGCAAACACAAATGCTTAAAAAACAATGGATATTATTGATCACCACTTGTCCCCTTTAGAAAGTCACATCTGTTTAAATGGCTTACTCACTTAAAGATTTTAAATATAGCAAAACTGGTAGATTTCAGATCTTCTTAACAAAGGAACTAGACTTATATATGGTATGAAGAAAAAATACTTACAGTAACTGAAGCAGCCTGCTAGTACTTGTACTATTCCTGCTCCCAAGAAGAAATTTTATTTTCTGAGTCTTTTCATTTACTTAGGTGAATCAGCAAAGAAAGAAATGGAGAATCGATTCAAAGTAACTTACAAAACCTTCAAGCTACTAAAGGGTCAACTACAAGAAATGCGAATGAAAATGATATAAAAGACACAAAAATGGTTAAAAGCTATAAATAAAAAAATTAAGTTATGAAATAGTAATAAAATAGCAGCCCAAAGTAAGCTGAAAACAATATACAGCTAAAAATAATTACAGAATTTTTAAAACCATAGGAACTAGCAAAAAAAAAAAAAAATCCTAGAAGGCTTAAAAGATAAAGTAGTAACAAATTCCTCAGATTTAAAAAATTCCTTAGACTACAGGAACAAAGCAAGTTCTCTATATCGGTGGAGTCTAACAGAACTTTCTGAGACAAAAGAAATGTTCTATTGTCTGTTCTATCCAATACGGTAGCCCTTAGCCACATGTGGTTATTAAGCACTTGAAATGTGGTAGTGACTGAGGAATTAAAATCTTAACTTTACCTACTTGTAATTAATTTAAATGTAAATAGCTACACATGGCTAGTTGTTGGGTACTGTACTAGACAACACATCCGTAGACACGAGTAGCTCCCACAGCCTGTGTTCAGGGCTGAGAGGAGACCCCTTCCTCTACTGCAGCCCTTTATTAACTGTGGCCCCTGCGCCCCTTCACATATCTCTAACTTGCAAGCAAGAAGAAGCTGGATAGCTCCACAAACATGAGGTTGAAATGATTTTCCTTCTTCCAGTCTCTGACTCAGCTAGACGAGGGGTAAGTTTTCTGCGTGTACTCTACACGATACAATGTGGACGCTAACCTTTTAACAGAAGAAAACTATGTAAAAATGACTCAGTCTTATGTCTAGCCCTCCCAGCACTCTCTCTGCCCTTCTACCCCAAGTTCACTGAAAGAGCAGTTCTAACCCCTGAGGGGTCAATGACGCTTCTGTGTGCTTTCACAGTGCCATACAGTGACTATCTTAGCCGTTCATACTTTTAAAACATCTGGTTTATTTGTTGCTTCCACAACCCACACCGAAAACTGCTTGAGAGCAGATGCTGTCTTATTTATGAGTGGATTCCTAATGTACATTCCAATGCCTCTAAAATAACAATATTTGTTGTATGAATAAACTGAATATACCACGTTTTTTCAAAATCTTTCATTCATCCCTCAACACATTTACAGCCTGGCTTTTGTCCTCACTATTCCACTGAAATTACTTTGACCATTTCCATCAGGCTTCCAATTATGCTAAGCTGGATACTTTTCAAACTCTACTCTTCACTCCAAAGTCAGTTTGTACCAAAATGGAATTCCACATTTCCTCTCAAATTGGTTTCTCCTCCCGTATCCCCTAGTTTAATTAATGGCATTACTTACCACTTATTATCCAAGCTGCCTAAGACAAAAATTTTTTAAAGAGCTGGGAGTCATCCCTGATACTTCTCCTTATGCCACACTCAGCTGATCACCAAGAACTGCAGATTCTATAACCTTCCTTAACATCTTTTTAACCTGCTCTCTCTTCTTAATCTACCCTCCCACTACCTTAGTTTAGCCTTTCATCACTTCTTATCCACATGTTTATATGATGTAAAAAGAAAAATAAATAAATAAATGGAAACCTCAATTAAATAAATAGTTAGGAGACCAGAAGAGGGAGCTCTCATGCCCTGTGAAGATAGCAGAGCCCAAAAGGTAGAAAGACTCCTTTCCTGGCAAGGATTCAGTTGATGAAAAGCCATGCACTCTGTTTACTATAGCCCTCCCAAGCTTCCTTTTCCTCTCTATAAAAGTGTTCTTTTCCCTTTGCCTCATGGGGACTAGCACATAGCTCACCAAAGTTGCAGTCTCCAAATTACAATCCTCTGATCCTGAATAAATCCATCTTTACTAGAGAACTATCTGGCAGTCTATTTGTTTCAGGTCAACAAGGACCTTCTCTTTGCTTCTAATCAAGCTGCCCTATGACCAGTCCTCCAGACAATCATCATATTAACTTCTCTAAAATGCAAAAATGGTCACTTAATTGCCTTGCTGAAAACTCACTAACCCCACACCACTTCCCACCCTTCAACCTTTGGAATTAATCCCAACTCTTTAGCACAATTTATAAACCCTTTTCTAATCTGGCCCTTGCCTACCCCTCACTGCATGGTCCAGTGAAACATGCAGTAAGAATTTCGCATAAAACAGATTAAAGATATTCCGGCCAAAGACTTAGGCTAATTCTCTCTAGAGTACCTGACAGAAATATGCACAAAGGAATTCAAACTAAGCATTATAATACTTTATTGCTTGTATTATTTACCTAGTGTAGCACTCCAATAATTTCAGCTAGACTATGGGGAAAGGCTCTATATTCATAAGTAAGGTCTGCTGGAACAGCCTAGATCTGCACGGTCCAGTATGGTAGCCACTACCTACAAGTGGCTATTAAGTAGTTGATATGTGGTTAGTTCAAATTGAGATGTGCTCTAAGTATAAGATGAATGCAAGATTTCAAAGACTTAGTTAAAAAGAATAAGTGTAGTTTCTCTCCCAGGATCCAGACTTTTCTGAGGGAAGTAACAGTGAAGGCAGATGGGAGGAGTATTGATCTCCCATTAGAAGCCAGCTCAAACCATGCTCTCTCACACTACTGTGCTAAACAGAACCTCTTCTTTGACTAGGCAAATGTTACTATCTTAAATTATAGCGCCAGCCATCATTTCCTTAGGGAAGCCTTTCCTGAATAACCTCTTCTTTGGGCCCCCATCCCACGTCCTCTCTACCCAACACTGACTGAGTTATATACTCAATGTATGTCCTTAGCATCCTGTAGTTTTCTCTAAGATAGGCTTTAGCATATCTGGTTGAAACTTGTCTGACTCTCCCATTAGACTGAGAGCTCCTTGAGGGTCCTAACTGTGTAGAAAACATCTTTGAGTCCCCAAGAGATAAGCATGACATTGGATTCATGACAAGTCTTCAGTACATGCTTGGACTGCTGAATAAAGAATGACAGGTGAAATGAACAAGGTAACATTTACTCTAAATCTCCCATTCTGAAACATGTTTCAATATCCACATGATGAAGCTACAGAAACTTGATGTAAGAAAGGTCAGGAAGATCTTCTGAGATAGTTTTTTCCTTATTTTCCCATCATTTTGATTGTCATTCTTTATGAAAGATTTTCATAAGTCATCAACTTTAAGCACTTACTTGCATTTCAGTTCCAAACTCTACATTTAACTTTCAATTCCATTTGTTGCTTTAGGAAATGGGCCTCTACTTAATATCCCTACCTGTAAATAAATTCCAGTGAAAGGGTAACTTATAAAGCAAATAAAGTTGATTTCAAACATTGACTAATTCCTAGCTTTAAAATTGAAGCTAACTATCTGTCTCTAGAGGTGGGTGGAAGCAGTTTAATTGTACTTCTCAACTTTTATACAACATTCATTTAAAAATTCTTTTTAAATGAATATGAATAGTTAAATCTTAGTTCCATTTATACAATGGAATACTACTCAGCCATAAAAAAGAATGAAATAATGCAATTTGCAGCAACATGGATGGACCTAGAGATTTCATACTAAGTAAATCAGACAGAGACAAATATATGATAGCACTTACATGTGGAATCTAAGAAAATGACACAAATGAACTTAACAAAACAGAGACTCATAGACTTGGAAAACAAACTTATGCTTACTTAAGGGGAAGGAGGGGGGATAAATCAGGAGTTTGGGATTAGCAGATACAAACCACTATTTACAGAACAGATAAACAACAAGGTCTTACTGTATAGCATGGGGAACTATACTCAATACTTTGAAATAGCCTATAATGAAAGAGAATATGAAAAAGAATGTATATATAACTGAATCCCTATGCTGCACACCAGATACTAACAACACTGTAGATCAACTATACTTCAATTTAAAAAAAAAAATTCAGGATCCTGAGATTCAAGAGGAGAATCATTCCCAAATGAGCCCCAACTCTTCATTTAAAAGTTCATTCACTTGCAGATTTTATAATAAAATAAAAACTATTCTTCTTATTATAAAAGTAATATAAGCACTTTAAAGAAAATTTATAAAAACATAGGACAATAGAATTTAACATTATCATAATCTTACCACCCAAAGATAGCCACTGTTAACAGTTTATATGTTCAATTAGTACCAAATTTTAAAATCCCTGTGGTGCAACTTTGCATAATGCAATAAGGGGCTCATAAACAACTAAAGCTTAAAAAATACATAGTGGAGTAACTCCTACTATGCTTAATGATGCAAGACTTGGGACCCTGAAAGAGCTTCCAAATTAAGCTCCCATAGATTATGTGCTCCTTTAGGAAAGATACCTTTTTCTTATCATCTTTATTATGACCAAGTTATGGGACCAAGCAATGAGCCCATGTTATACTATACTATAATAAATCGTGTTATTTACTATAGTATAATACTATAATAAATAGTATTATTTACTCCATAAATGTTCATTGAATTAATATCTAGAAAGAAAGGGAATCAGCAAGTTTTTATTGTCAGGACTCTTCCTTCTATGATTACTTACCTGCTCACTCCCCAACTCCTCCCCAATGATCTCATCTGTGTCATTCACAGCCCTGTGCTTTAGCTACAGTAATAATAAAGAATTTGCTAGAGACCAAAAGTGATGCTGTAATGCACCCATAAGTTTAATCATATCATTTCCCATCTTATTCACTTAGCTAAGTTCACTTACTCAATCCTCACAATTCAGCTCAGGCATAATGTTCTTCAGGAAGTCTCCGCTGACCCCATTATCCATCCCCAGACTAAGCTAAGTGCTGTAATTCTGGGCTCCCAAAGTACACAGTACAAACATCTCACAATGCATTTGCCACAACACATAGAAATTAACTATTTTTTGTGTCCACTCAAACTATAAGCTCTTTAAGACTTCTATCTTTATATACACAAATACCAGTGCAGATTCAATAAATATTTATTAAATGAATAAAAGAAAGAACAAACTCATCTCATCCCTTTTTCGTCTTAGTTTTTCTCTCTTTACCTCTCTTTGGTCAGCTGATTACCCACAATAATTATCTTAAAAAAAAAAGTGAACAAAAACCCCTCTTGGCCATCAAACAGAAATCAAAAAATTAAAAACGGTAAACACTGAGTTCTGCTTATTTATCTAGCCAAAAAGTACTCCTTCCTAATATTTTGATTGATATTCAATAAACATTTAACATCGCCACCACATTCTCCTCATGTCCTCTAAAGCAGAATCACTCTCTCACAACCACACATATTACTTATTTCTTTTCTTCTTTCTCCCTGAGAAGATACAAAGTAGGTTCTGTTGATTTTCTTTACTGATGTCATCACATCTGCTCCTTTCCATTTCTAGAGCCCCTGCCTTTAATCGCTTCCAATTTATTTTGCCCTAGTTGCATCAAAGAAATAATTTAGCATACCCCAAATTAAACTACATATAAGGAATTCTTATTTCCTACTACGCAGAATTCTAATTACACAGAATCCACAATTCTTCAGCCTGCTTTTAAGGCTATGCATCCCACACTCATCTCTGCAGGTATCCTCACTTTATTTCCTCTAAGAAAATATATTTCATTGTGCTTCCAGGTATGCATTTCCCATTGAAGAGAAGCATATATTCTTACTGTACACCACAGTTAATTTGCAAATTTCTTCACTGTTACCTTTGTACATACTAGAGCTTTCCCTCTTCTTTGTGCCTTGATTCATCTTTAAAATCTGTTTACATCTCTCCTCCTCTAACAAAGATTCCTTAATTAGTTTCAGGTCATATTAATTGTTCCTTTAATAAATAACCCTTCAACATTTGTATTTTACCTAACCTAACAATGTTTTAGTCCCTATTGGTAAGTTGCTCTGTGAGTGTCTGGAAAGACCTATATGTGTGCGTTTTTCGGTCGTTGAGAACAGGTGTACTGTTCTCCCCTGCAGGGCTTAATCTAGCAACATTCACACAACTTGGCTTCTTAATACATGCTGCTAATTTATTATCCTACTTTTAAAGGAACTCAACAAATGCTGTCTAAATTAAATTGAATTGAATTGGCTGTTCTCCGTCAGACTCTACAAGTGATAGTGAAATAAAAGAGCAAATTTCAATTATTGTTAGGGTTTAAAATCAGTAATACTTCCTATAATCCTATGCAATTTAGAACGTTTGCATGGAGCTTTTGCACATGTATTCAAATGTTACTTCTGCTTTTCAACACCACCCCCCCATTGTACCCCCCGACCCCCACCCCCATCAAACGTCCATGTAAAGAAAACCCAAAGCAAACTGAAAGGCACACTAGAGAACAGCTAAGTCCCACTGCTCACATTTATTTACATATCTGGTATGAAGCTACCATATCAACACTCCTCACCCTGAGAGCTTTATTTATGGCCTCCCTATGTCAAAGGATAATTGATACTTCAGAGAATTTCTGCCACAGAGCTTAATAAATTTACTTACCTATATAGTTTAGCAAGAAGAAGCAATAAAAGAAAATGCCACAGTAAATGTGGGTGCCCATTCTATATTGTCACTAGGCTAAAATTTACTTTTTGGGGAATACTAAATAAGAAATAAATTATGTAAAAAGCTATTTTGAATAAAAATTTGTGTTTATAATATTCACTTTTGCATTTCTTTTAAAGAACAAACTAAAACTATCAAAAACCTGTTATTTAGTTAATGGATGAAACAAACTTGATTAATATTTTAAACAGTAACTTACAGGATCAGCAGGTCCACAGAATTCTCGAAATGTCATTGTAGAATTATTTTGTTGAATCTCCATTGCTACACAAGGGCCAGAATACATTTCTGTCACCATTTCCTATAATATTTAATATAAAATAATATTAACAAATTAGTAGAATTTAATAATCTTTAAGTCCTCCTAATTGCATCAGTATTCCACTAAACTCAAAATGTTAAAGTTATCTTTAACTTTTTCTCCACCCATATGCTTCATGCCAAGCAGTTCCCACATTTTGTCCATTTTTCCTGCAAAAATATATTTCAGATATGTTCCCTTGTCTCCATTCCTACCACTACTACTTTTAATTTAATGCTTTACCACTTGACAATTTCACTATTTAAAATTACGTTCCAGTACATCTTCCTTTCAAAAGGCTCTCTCCCCTTGAACACAGTTCTGTCAAATGAACGTTTCTAAAGGTATAAATTTCAAAGTGTTTCTCCCAAAGAAACTTATAAAAATCATAATGAGTTCCAGCAATGAGGAATAACAGGAACCAGATTTATTCTCTCACATTAAACATCTAGAAACTACAAACGGTATATGTGAAACAACAGTTTTCAGACACTGGATGACAGCACAGTACTGTGGTTCCCGAGAGAAGGAAAACAAATGAGATAAGCTGTATACTTGCCCCCATCTTACTGCCTGAAGGCTTCCAGACAGGCAGACAGGTAGAAGGAACACAGAAGGGCCCAACATTCTCAATGAGTAGAAGAGACAAAGCCTGGGGCTTAGGAAGGCCAATGAGGCCAGAATTGTAGGCGAGAAGGAGAGGAGGTCGGAGAGCTATAGGATAGTAAGCTACAGGGATCTGAGAGACATTCACTTGAGTTTTTGACTAAGAGTCTGTGTATGTGTAGAGGATACTACCCAAGACTCAGAAAATAACTACCAGAAAGCAGTAAATAAAACAATTCACAAAGATAGCATAAGGCTAAAAGAGTTTGAGCTTCTATCAGCCAGAGTGGAAAGCTCTCATATAAAGCACAGGGAATCAAGTGGTCCTCAGAAAGGTGCTGCACCATAGAAACTGGCCTAAACTAGCCTTAGATAAGGAACGCTCTGTACTCAGCCTATAAAAGCTTAAAAGTAAGTCTCAGAAGGATCAAATTGATCCTACGTAACTTGGCTAAGTGCCAGAACAAAGTCATCAAAAAGTCTACAAATAACAAATGTTGGTGAGGATATGGAGAAAAGGGAACTCTAGTATACTGTTAGTGAGAATGTAAATGGGTACAGCCACTATGGAAGACAGTATGGAGGTTCCTCAAAAAGCTAAAAATAGAGCTACCATATGATCCAGCAATTCCACTGTTGGGTATATATCTGAAGGAAATGAAAACCAGAATTCAAAAAGATACATGCACCCCCATAGCAGCATTATTTTCAATAGCCAAGATATGGAAGCAATCTAAGTGTCCAACAACAGATGAATGGATAAAGAAGATGTGGTATATACATACAACAGAATACTGCTCAGTCATAATAAAGAATGAAATTCTGCCATTTGCAGCAATGAAGATGGACTTACTTAAAGGGTATTATGCTTAGTGAAATAAGTCAGAAACAGAAAGACAAATACTCTGTTATCACGTATATGTGGAATCTAAAAAATAAAACAAATGTATATAACAAAACAGAAACATACTCAGAACAGACTAGTGGTTACCTGTGGGGAGAAGGGATAGGGGTAGAGACAAGATAGGGGTAGAGGAATAAGAGATGGAAAGTACTACACATAAAATAAATAAGCAACAAGGATATATTGTACAGCACAGGGAAATACAGCCATTATTTTGTAATAATGGCGTGTAATCTACAAAATTATTTAATCACTGTATGGTACACCTGAAACTAATATAATATTGTAAATCAACTATCTCTCAACTTTTTTTAAAAAAGGACTTTTTCAGACAAACAAAATCTGAGGGAATTCACTACCACCAGCCCTGTGCCATAGGAAATGTTAAAGTTCTTCAGACAGAAGAAAAATAATGCCAGACAAAAATACAGATTTACACAAAACAATAATAAACATGTGGGTAAGTATAAAACTATTTCACAGTAACTAAAAAAGAAAAATGTAATTGACTATTTAAAGCAAAAATATTAAAAATGTATGGTAAAGTTTATATATATATATATATATATATATATAGTTGTAAAATGTATGATAACAGCACAGAATAAGAGGGGAGAAATGCAAGTATACTGTTTTAAGGTCCTTAACTCTCTATGTGAAGTGGTACAATGAAAAACACAGTCAAAGAAAAGTGCCTTTCACAGTGTCTGAAACATTCGGTGAATGGAACACTTCGGGTAGAAGTGAAAATAAATATAAAGAGCTGGAGGAAGAAGTGCAATTGAGGTGTATGGAGATCAGTATCGGAGTCATGCTATCAGGAGCTGACTGAGACCACAGGAAAGCAGTTAAGAGATGATGTAGGCCCATGTAAGCCATTTCAATGACTCTGGAGGGTTTATAACGCACAAGGACAAAGTAAATTAAAATAAAGGTAATTTATTACAGAACAATACTTAAATTCAATTTCTAACTCAGTCATCACACCTACTAGAAATGCCAGAAGTTAAAAAGAGGAGGGAGAGGACTTCATAATTAATATGGTACAGAGAACCCTACTCATTAAAATCCCTAAATGCATGTCCCTGAAGTCACTTCACTATTTCACAAAGGTCTGGTGAAATTGACTTTTATGGATAACTACGCTGAGTCAGATTTTCTGTGTCATGACATTGAAGTATTGCCTACGCATAAATGTCAGGAGCCAAGTTCTCAGTGGGGCAGAAGGTGGCATGAGCATATTATCCAAAAAGAGAAGAGTGAATTTTGATTGCCTTTCTTTCATTTATGTATTTCTCTCTGTGTTAATAACAAATGCCATTCAAATTATAAACAGACGGCTGCACAAAATGCACAAAAAGGGAAGAAAAATGTTGAAAAAAGAATTCCATCAGAGTCATAAAGTGTTCCTTAAAAAATAGACTCAACAGAATTCTCAAGTCACCTAGGTTTTTACTTAAGTAAAATATTGTCAAAACAAAAAGGCACTTGTTTCCTTCCTAAATGGCCCTTTGACTGCTGTCCTTAGGTAGTTGTGATGGCATGCTTGATTTAGTATCTATCCTCACCAGAACATAAGCTCCATGAGTGCGAGAGTGTGCTTTTTCTGTTCATTTCTGTCTCCCTGGTATCCAAGACGCTGTCTGACCAAGGTAGATACTCAATGTACGTATGGTAAAAAAACTGGATCATGATAATGCTATGTGATAGGAAATTTTTACCTTCTGATGATTGCAAATGGTGAAGCAGCAAATTTAAGTGTAAACGATCAAGATGGAATCTACTATAAACCATCAAGACAAAATCTACTATAAAGAATTATGTTATATATAACAATAAGAAGAAGAACAACAATAGCTATTATGTATTGAGTACTTTCAGTATGTGAGACTGCTTTACATGATTTATTTCATTTAATGACCACAACAATCTCATAAAGCCATAGTATTTTTCCATTTTATATATGGGTAAATGCAGGCTTAAAGAAGGTAAAGAACTTCCACTGTCACACACTGGTGGGTTGGGGATCTGAACCCAGAATCTGACTTCACAAACAAAAAAGGGAAGGAAGTTGTAAGTTGGTTGCAATGCATTTTGGGAGATAGGAAAACTCTACCATTTGAAGCAAGTAACGTGGGCAAACCTGGAACTAGAGTAGAATTGTAATACAGGATCTGGTACAACAGTGTCAGTGAGGCTGCACCATTTCACACTACACATTCTACAGTCACTTCACACCCTGACAGCAAGACACCTTCAAGTCCTGAATAATAAAATGGATGGAACCACTAATATGACCTTATATATATTATCATTTCTTTCATAAATAAGAATCAAAGAGGGTAAAGTGTTGTACTGAGAGCCAGACTAAGCATTAGATCACCTATTCTTGTCCCTTTAGACCATGTTGCCTCTTGAGATTATTTTCACAGGGCCTACTGTATAGAATTATATAAAGCCCCTCAAATTGAGAGGCATCTAATGGTAGGCAGCATTTAAAAATGTTATCTCCTCCTTGAACATAAAACTTAAGTCTTGAATATTAATTGTCATGAGAAATAAGAGGACCAGCAGCAAATACAACCACAACAGCAAGTGAGACCCAAGATTTGCTATATCTGGTTCTTGCCACCCCAAATTACCCAACGAAAGATATCACATACATACATATTTGCATGAATACAGACCATCAGTCAGAATCATGAGAAGAGAACTTTAAAAGAATCACACATTATATACCATAAGAATATTATTTACTTCAGCAAAATATTACTGGGATAAAAACACTCTTCCTTCTCTTTGGGGAAAATTTCCAAGAAAATTGTCTTTTTGGGGGGCTTAAGTAAAATTTTATGTCATATAAATACAGTATCATCTCATAAAGATACCTGGATGTTGATATATTCTGGTTTATGTATACAGTGCATTCTCCCATTAACAGACAGCTACAAACCAATAATAATTTGAAATATTGTTTTAAGCTGAGTAAGTCACTTGAAGCTGAATAAAAAATCATACGCATTACTAAAAATTACTCATGAGACTAATTACTCTGAAGTAAGATAGTTTTTTTCCCTCCCAGTCTATCTGTTCTTTATCCTGAGTAGGTTCTTTTACTACAATTATAAGATTTAAATAGTAGTTATAGAGAATATCTTACTGAGACGATTA
The DNA here is from genome assembly GCF_009834535.1 of Camelus ferus. NCBI lineage: Eukaryota > Metazoa > Chordata > Mammalia > Artiodactyla > Camelidae > Camelus > Camelus ferus. The sequence continues at coordinate 12,292,907 of NC_045716.1, read as the reverse complement.
AACAGAAGCAAGAACATCAGTACCAATCATTCTGGGCTGTCCTGACATTAAAGTATGATACTGCTATTGTCATTCAAATTCTCGGTATCTTAGGGGAAATGACACATCTACCCAGTGATATTTTTATCTTTACCTCCAGAATCTCAAGATCAAAAAAATCCTGAGAGACATTAAAAAGTGCATGTATAGTATTTTGAAAGCATACTATGGGAGACATTAAAAGTCAGAAATAGAATATTGTATACGTGAAATTTATGTTATAAACCAATGTTACCTCAATAAAAAATAACTGGAAAAAAAGATGAAGTTTTTTCCTTAAGTTATTTTCCAAAGGGAAATATGGCCCCCTCAGATATGTACATAAAACATTAGTGCGCTCAACTACCATTTCTTACCAAATTCAACACTACCTGACATAGTATGAGAATATAACTGAGGATCAAGGCTACTGTGGGATAGGTCACCATCAGTCTCTTTATCTTACATACAATAAAACTAAGATAATGTGCGTTAACAAAGGTAGTTACTTTCAACCGTAATTTTGTTAAAGTCAACCGAATAAAAGAAGGAAAATGTGTAAAAGAAAAATTTTGGAAATGAAAAATAGTTGTCACTGGATGAATAAATGATGTTAAGATAAGAACACATTTTAAAATTTCTTTCATTTAATAAAAGAAAAGGCAAAAAAATGAAGCCTCTTCTAAAATGAAGAGGCTGATGAGATTAAAGTTCCATAAGCTATAACAAAAACAAAAACACTCCAGTTCCTCTAAACTAGGGCAGAACACTACCAGTATGCTGAATGCAAAATATATTATTTTGTTATCGGTCTTTACTATGTAGGGCTAGATAACACAAAGGCTCAGGCCAGTTCTTGGACCAGCGCATTTTTCCTTGGTTAAAGTAGGCTGAAAGGAAAGGGAATAGAGAAGCGAGGAAAGGGGAATCTATTCTTACTGTCAGGAATAGTGAATTTTATGCAAAAAGAAAAGCCAAAACTCTCTACAAAACAACATGGGTGATGAGACAGGCCACCAGCACAAATGTATCTAATTTGATAAAAGGGGAAAGAAATTAACTTAGATTAAATATCTATTATGTGTTATTTTAAGGGACAATATTTAACTTTTTTGAATATACTCTTGTTTTCAAGAATGCATTTCACTGCCCACCAAACAACTCCCTTTAACTCATTATTTCTTCAGTCTCAGTCACATTTTCAGATGATTCTATCTGCATTTGTATCATTACAGTAGACATTAGGTACAGCTGTGAAGTTATCATGTTAAGAACCATTGCATTTTAGACAGTCTTGTTCCCTAAGAGTATTATAATCTTCATAGATAGTATCAAAATGTGTCAATATCTCAGCAAAGTGTTTTTTTGGATTCCTATGTATTTTTGTTTCAAAATGAAATAATATATTTCTCAAACTGATCCAGTGGCTCTGAGCGCTAGGATGCCTCAGTTATTGGTATGATCAGCTGGCAATCAGCAGAATCACGACCACTTTAAGAAATATTTTAATGATTATAAATAATGCTGAGATCTACAAGACTGGAGAGACACAAGTCGTTTTCACTACCAGTGCTTTACATTTACTTCAGTACTTACATTATACTCAGACACTACTCCTTTATAAACTTCATAAAATTCTTCAACATTAACCCGATCCATGTTGAACTATATTAAAAAAACAAAAATAAAAACAAAACATAAGCCAATCAACCAAACAGAAAGGGCCACATTTAGCACGCAACATTTATGATCTCTTAGATATATTTTCTTTACTTTAAAAATGTCAACCTTTAATAAATTAAATACTCTTTGAAGAAAAAGTGTTAAAGGTCAGCTCATCAATAATAAATATCATTTTTAATCAAAAATAAAAACATATAACATTTATTGAGTACTTCATGTATCAAGCATTGTTCCAGGTCCTTTACATGCATCATCTCACTTAATTGTCACAACAACCTTACAACATAAGTTGTGTTAATAACCCCGACTTAGAGATGAGGTGAAGACTCAGAGGGGTTATGTGACCTTCACCGCTTGGCTGAAGCACTCTGATCCCACCAATCATGCTCTTAACCACTATACTCTACGTCGCTGAATAAAGCCTCGTTTTTCATACAAAAAGACTTATATGCAATGTAATGATGTTTATTGATAGATTAGTGGCACAAGAAAGAAATATTACTAAAGAAAAGTACTTCAGATTCTGTAGAGGGAGCTGGAAATACTACCTTTTCCCTCTCAAGCCTTCAGAAAAATCCCTAGTTAGTCTGGTTCGTAATAAACACTTCTATCCGGAAATCCTACTACTTTCCAAAAGGAATCATCAGAGTACGCTTATAAGATTAACCTACAAAGACTCATTCTTCTCCAGGCTAGATTCAAACTTAGTTAGAAATAAAATTTCATTAAGTTTGAGAGTCTCAAGAACCAAAACCTTGCATTTAAAAAAAATAGCCTCACTTTCCAATTTTGGTTTTCTCCCTACTTTGCTTCTTTGCCTGTTGCCAGGATTGAAGATCACTGAGAAGTTTCTGCCTACCCAGACAGTAGTTCAGACCAGGAGGACTTGTCTTCATAGGCAACATACCTATTATAGAGAGGGAAGTTTGTTTGATTTCAGTATCTTGTTCGATACTCATACAACTTGTTGTATTATTAATACAACAAAATAATAATGGAAGATAGAATTTATTAAGTGCTTAGTAACTTGCACTGGAAATTCTACAAGGTATTGTATAGGGTTATCTCATTTAATCCACAAAATAATCCACTGAGGCAAATAATAATATTCTCATTGCCTAACTGGGAAAACTGAAGATAAGGATGCTTAAAATCTGGCTAAATTCACATACCCAGAAAGCAGAAGACCCAAGATTCAGAAATAGCTTTCTGACTCCAAAAATCACAATGACTGACTGCCACTAAATTACCATGCCTCCCTCATAGGGTCAATTAATCCTTTTAAAAATTATTCTTGTTTTAAATGAGCACCTACTATGGGCAATCACTATGCTAGGTTGTAGATTTGGAGTTTGAGCAATGTTTACATCTAAAATTTCCTCAATGATTACTACTGAAGGAGTCTTACAACCTATAACCCTGTGAATACATCACCAAGCTAATACTCTGAGAACCTTTTGGCTAACAATTTCTTTATAGTCCCAGGGGGGAGTCTTCAACTATCAACTTCTGCATCAGCCTCTAAGTTGTGCCTGATGACTCTGCAAACTAGCTGATTATTTCTGACCTTTTTTCAGCTTACTGGCATTCCCACCAATCAGGGACACAAAATAGGCAGAACCCAAATTAGTGCCCTGACCTCTGATTTGGGGTGATCCTAAGACTTCATAGAAATCAAAAGCAGTTCCTTTCTCAGAAAAAGAGCAAATAAACTATATTGGTAAGAAAACTGGCATTTCACTATAACACTGGCATAAACTTGCTGGCTTCAAACATTGTAAAACCCAAATTATTTACCTGATTCCTATAATAATTTGTATCCAATTTCTTGTCAAATGTACTGGTAAAACAGCACAAAGATATGAGCTCTATAGAAGTTAATGTTTCTTCAGTGAAAAATTTCCTAGAAATGTACCAGCAGGGCAATTCAGAATGGTTATGGGCTCTGGAGGACCACTGGTGGGACTGTCAGCAGAGGAGCTGAATGTGCTAACTCCAAGACGGCCTGAGGGGAAGTCCAGAAACCAGCAAAAGGCCCAAGTCAGGGGAAAACACTGAACTGATTCTCTTCCTTCATTCCTTCTTAGTCACAAATCCAGACAAAAGAAAACTCATTGTAACTATTTAGCTTAATTCTTTTTTTTTTTTTCGCACTTGGAACAACTAAAGCCACTGTATCTTGAAACTAAAGTTCCAGGAATTATATAAACCCACTTCATTTATTTTTTAACAGAGGTACTGGGGATTGAACCCAGGACCTCGTGCATGCTAAGCACACACTCTACCACTGAGGTATTTCCCTCTGTATCTAAACCTATCTTATATACTTAAATTAGATGCACCATTGGCATATCAGTTCTGTTAGTGAAAGATTACATGGGTAAAATCATTTCAAAGCCATTCTGACTTTGAGGTTATCAAGCTCAGTAAACCTATCCTTTTATGTTAATGCATTGAGTTCACAAGTATACAGAGAAAATTCAGTGTAAAACATTTTAAAGCGTATTTCCAAAAAAATCCTCAATAAATTATGACTCATTGCAAATTACCTACCATCTGCATAGCAGAGATTTCAAAACCCGCATCTCGGATGGCCATCACGATCTTTCCCAGCAGTCCTTTTGAAAAACAGGATAAATGAATACAAAAAATACAGAACGTCCAAGGTATTTTAGTTCTAGAGAAATGCAAATTTGCCACATCAAAGTACTTTGATTACACTCTATATGAAGAAATTCCAAGTTTCTGCAAGGGAAACCAAATCCTTAACACTGAGCATTTCATGTGATCACGTGGTTCACTTATTAAGTGCTTCAGGAATATCAACGATTCTCAAGATTATGCAAAAAACTTATAAGATACTGTTTTGCTTTTAAGGCCCCTGAAGTCTAGTGATGTAAAGAACATGAAAATCAAACAATTAAAATTTGATATTACAAAAAAATGAAATGCCACAGTACCAGATACAGGAGGAGTTCAAAGTAGGCGTTCAAAGGAAGAGAAATATCAAATTATCACTGAAGAGGCAGACAAATGCTTCAAGGGGAAATGAGAGCATGAACTGGCTCTTAAAGGCTACTGATAGATGGGATTACATAGAGACAGAGGTATAAGAGGCAAGAGAGAAGGCACAAACCTGGGAAAATGTGAGTATGCACACACAACAGTAAGAAATTAAAAAAAAAAAATAGCAAAAAAGGAAAGACATTTAATCCAAATTGATGAAGGCCAGACATGAGGAATTTGTTTTTTATCCTACGGATAAGCAATTTTTACAGAGAGGTTTGTAGACTCTGAAGATCCTAGAACTGATTTTGTTATTCCATTAGTTTTCTATACAAGTCTTCTAAGTTTCTTTTTTTCAAGTCAGCTAAAATTCCCTCTCTCCCTCCCTCCCTCTCTCTCTCTCTCTCTCACACACACACACACACACACAAACACACACACATACACTCCATATTCTGAATCATCTTAATGCTTACCGAATAACTCAAAATCAACCAAGTAGTTATCAGTGCTTGAATGTGCATTTTTATTTACTATCTTACTGCAGTCAAATAGGCTATTTTAATTATAGCAGGCTAAGGGATGAAAAAAAAGATAATAGATCTACTTTTCAAAAGATACATTTGTATCAAGTGAAGGCCAAATGCTATCATAACATGCTGTAGAAACAAAGATTTCTCAGAAGTCAAGAGTAGAAGAGACCCATGCAAAACTCACAGCACTCAGTACCATGTTCATAAAGAACTTGCTGATTCAGTTTTGGCAAACATCCTTTGTCACATGAAGATTAACTTAAATTTCATCCATTTTATAGTTTTGTTTGCAATGGATTTGTAACCTGTTTTAGTTAATACAGTTGTAGGTGCAAAAGTTTATATTTAGTTTTATATTTGGACATATTTAAGTTACATTATAATTAAAATAACTTACGTCAACACTGGGAAGCCATTAGCAAATTTTTCCTTCAAAATATACACTGCCAAAAGAAATGAATCACTGAAAATCTTGAACAGGAGAATATAGGATAAATGTAGTATTTTAGGAAAATTACTAATGTAATAGTGATGGGCAAGCTGGTCTGAAGAAAGGAACAAGGGATAGAAAGAATATCAAAGGCTGTTGAAATCATCTAGCATGCTCTCTGGACTTGGAGGCTAGTAGTAGAGAAAGAATGAATGAATGAATATAAGATATTTCCAAACAAGAAATAACAGGATTAAACTGGACATAGAGTATGAAGATGAAGGAATAAAGGTTTTGAGTCTAACTGACTAGAAGGATGATAGCACTTTTAAAAGAAAATAAGCTATGAAACCAAATTAAGAAAAAAGACACTGAATTATCTTGGATATAGAATTTTACAGCAGAACATTGACCAGCATTTGAGAAGACAGTACATCCAAAGATTAAAAAAAAAAAAAATCAAGGAATAGATAAATAAACTCCCTGTATGAAACTGGTGATGTGGAGTTGTACTCCAACAGATAGATTTAATGAGGGGTACAGACAGGTTAGAGCTGAAGTGATGAGAGCGTATGACTACCTGTTTCACAAAAAGAAGGGCAAAAGCAAAGAGTGCTGGGAGAAGTGAGTTGAGAAACTGTCTAGAGTTTGGGGACTGAAGAATGAAAGTGAATAAGGATATGTAAAAGGAGATTTGCAAGAGAATGGAAGAAAACTTTTACAGTAGTATCACAATATCAAATTGAGAGGGAAATTCTTGGAATACAGTGGTAGTAGAGAATTAAAGGAGATTAACACTCTGGAAACTAAGATAAAGCCTGTGGCTTAAGCAAGATGGTATGTTGATAATAAAGTTGTATCAACAGAGTGTTAGGAAAGAGAAGTTAGCTAACCTATTACTAATATGTACCAAACACTCAGATGGCACTGGACATAACCAAAATTTCAGGTATTTTATCAATAGAAAAAATATAACCAAAAATTAGGAAAGAAGAAAGAAAATTAATAATTATTAGGGGCTGAGCTCTTTCATATGAGTTATTCAATTTAATCCTTAAAGCAATACACTACAACAGGGGCTACTATCCCACTATAAAATGAGAATACATTAAGATTTGGAGAAGACAATTTACTTAACGTCACAAAATCAGTGGGTCTCCAAATCTCACTGTGTTTCTGCAAGTTTTAGTTTAAAAAAATCAATACAGATATGGAAGTCTGATACATAAAACTCACTAGACAATGTAACTCCTTGAGGTAAGGACCATGTTCATCTTAGTATTCATTGCATCTCCAGTAACACTAGCATAGTTTGTCCAGCATGTAGTAGATGTTTAACAATTATTGTTCACTGAAGTACAAAGTCAATAAAAGAAATACCCAAAGAAACATACAATCATAACTCTCTGCTTGATGCAAGTCTGAGGGACTCTAAGGCTCTTCAGAGCACAATTTGAAAACAATAGCAAATTGGGAAGGAGTAATTAACATTAGAAAGGGAAAAAGTATTTAAAAATTGTTGGTTTAATGATCTGAGAAGAAAAGTTCATATTAACATCATGCCATATACAAATATTATTCCAAAATGATTCAACATAAATGTAAAAAAACAGTAATAAAGGCAATTGATTAGAAAAAGTTATAGGTGATTATTCTCCTCTCATGATAGAGGTAGCAATTTTAAACACAAAAAAAGTAGAGAAGGAGACGAAAAGGGGAGTTCTGCTTCTACTTTGACTGGGTAGCTCCTATTGAAATAACCTTCCCACAGATAATAACTAAAGACTCTGGGGAAAATAAAAAAAACACAAAAACACAGCTACCAGGAGGCTGAGTGGATTCTGTATTTTTTTCAGTGTTTAGCCTGAGGGAAAGCCACAGTCTGCACTAAAAATTTGATTGAAAACCTACAAAATAGCAAGCCTAAAAACAGGAAGACAGAGTTTGGGCAACCATAGCCACTGGCAAATGAGTAGATACATTATCTCAGAATAAAAGAAAAGCCATGGAAGGAAGCCTGAGTTCTGTGTACACATGTCACTCAAATCCCAGACAAACTGAAGCATTTATGTGTGGAGTGATTCCAAACAAGCTCAGCTACCATTAAAAGAACTGAACTGAAAATTTTGAGTTGTCACTCACCAAAAAGGAGATGGAGACCGCCTGATAAATTCAACAAGTTGACCGCTTGCATTTAAAACGTCAATATACCTTTGAGGAACATGACAATTTCCAGAGTTTCTACAATATACCATTCACAATGATCAAGACACTATCCAAAACAATGTGACATAAGAGGAAACAGGAAAGCATGATCTATTTCCATGACAAAAGAGAAACAATGGAGACCAAATGGGGATGACCCAGATGTCAGAATTCAGAAACAAAGATTTTAAGTTCCTACTATCACTATGATTAATGAATAAAAGAAAAACATGTTCAAAATAAATGGAAAGATAGGAAACTTCAATAGAAGATAAAAACTATTTTAAAAAATCAAATAATAAAAATAAAAAATACAATATCTGAACTACAAAATTCACAATAGAGACTTAGCAGAATAGACAGAATTAGAAAGAATGAGTGCATCATTAAAAAGTCCACAAATGATAAACGTTGATATAAATGCTGAAGAGGGTGTGGAGAAATGGTAACCCTCCTACACTGCTGGTGGGAATGTAGTTTGGTGCAGTCATTATGGAAAACGATATGGAGATTCCTCAAAAGACTAAAAATAGACTTACCATATGATCCAGCAATCCCATTCCTGGGCATGTGTCTGGAGGGAACTTTAATTTGAAAAGATATATGCACCCCAACCTTCATAGCAGCACTATTTACAATAACCAAGACATAGAAACAACTTAAACGTCCATCAACAGATGACTGGATAAAGAAGTTGTGGTATATTTATACAATGGACTACTACTCAGCCATAAAAAATAGTAAAAATGCCATTTACAGCAACATGGATGGACCTGGAGATTGTCATTCCAAGCGAAGTAAGCCAGAAAGAGAAAGAAAAATATCATATAATATCACTTATATGTGGAATCTAAAAAAAAGACACAAATGTATTTACAAAACAGAAACAGATTCACAAGAAAACAAACTTATGGTTATCAGGGTGGGAAGCAGGTGGGAAGGGATAAATTGGGAGTTTAATATTTGCAGATACTAACTACTATATATAAAATAAACAGCAAGTTTATACTGTATAGCACAGGGAACTATATTAAATATCTGGTAGTAACCTATAATGAAAAAGAATATGAAAATGAATATATGTGTGTATATGTATGACTGAACTATTATGCTGTGCACCAGAAACTGACACAACATTGTAAACTGACTATACTTCAACAAAAAAAGAGAAGAAAAAGAATCAGTGAATCTGAAGAGAGATCAACAGAAATTATGCGACTTTAAGAGAAAAAACTTGAAAAATAATGAACAGAGTTGTAGAGTAAAAAGATCCCAAAACATCTAACATATAAATGGAATCAAAAATAAGATGAAAAATATCTAGAGATATAATGGCTGAAGTTTTTTCAAGTTTTGTTAAAGGCACAAATTTAAATTCAACAGGTCAACAAATCTTAAGCAGGATTTTGTATTTTAAAGAAAGTATGCAGCTAGTAACAACAGTTCCCCAAGTTCCTAATTCTAATTTGTATTTGTAATTTTATCTTCTTTTGGATTTTTATCTTTGGCAACAACTACTGTCAGTTGTCATTTCTTTTAAACATACACCTATTTTAAAGAAAATGCCAAATACTCGTATCTGAATGACCACAGTTTGTCAGTCATACTTCTTTCATTCTTTCAAGTAGAACGACTATATATGTGCTTTTCCTAAAGACAGTATTTTATTTCAGTATGGATCAAAAGTGCTTTATGTATATTTTCCATTTTTTCACACAGAACACTAAACATTTTGACTTTAGGGTCAAAAATCAATAGAATTAATAATTTTCATCGTTTAATCAAGGACACTCAAGTGAAAGTGGCTTTTTTTATTTTTCTGCAAGTGCAAGGTGGTTAAAAATACATGAACTACTAGTACAATCTGCTGCTACTATCCTGATTTGTGCTAAGGCATCAGCAGTTTTATCAACCATTGCTTCTGCATGATCAGTCCAAATGTTGACACATTTTACAAGGCAAATAAATTCAGTATTACTATGTGATTTGATCTCAAGGATACCTAAAAAGGCCTTACAATAAAAGATAATGTTTTACATGATTACATAAGAATCCTGATCTAAATATGAAAGTAGTATTAAGCCTATGCATTAACAAATCTGCAAGGAGAAATCTACAATCTATATCCATTATAAATCTATAATCACATTAAACTATGTCCTGTGGAATGTACCACTTGAACAGAGTAATTCTATTCACAGATTCAAACAATAAAAGTTATAGTCCAAGTAACACTGGCATTGTGCCAAGAACAGTGAGCCATGAGTCAAGGATACTGCTTTTTTTTATTATTATTATTATTTTTTATTCAGTTGGTTATGCGTAGAGGCAGGAAAGAGGCATTTAAGAAACGTGTTCTGTGTTTAACAGTTTGAAACAACAAACTGTCAATGACCGTACGTCCTTTACTTTGTTCTAGAAAGAAAATGTTTAGGTGACTGAACAACGGACAATAACTATGTAAATGAAGTAACAAGATAAATAAATAAAAAGTAAAATTGCATGCCCCATAGCAAACCTGTTCAAAGGGGTCAGACGAAGCAGATGGCTTACTTTATTTGGCTGGTGTTTGCATAGCTAATTTGTTTTTTTTAATAGTTTGTTTATAACTCATGAATGCTACCTCTTAAAATGTTTTGAATGTCAAATCACCTCTCCATCTCCACTCCTGGTGCCTCAGTTCATACCCTGGTACCTTCCACTTGGATTGCTTTAAAGCCTTTTTAATAAGTGGACCTCCTGTATCTAATCATGAACATCAGACTTTGTCTTTCTAAAAACTCCTGCTGCGCCTGGGAATAGGAGCTCCCAATCCTCTTGTAGGAAAAGTAAACCATTTGACTGGAAAGGGAGTTGCCACCTTCCAATGTGACCCTATAATCATGGGCCTCTGTCAGGAGTCAAAAGGTGGGCACCAGACCTAAATGAGGTCAATCAAAGCACTATGCTCCCTAGACCAGACCAACTCACCCAGAAATGGGCCTACAATTGGCATAAACCAATCAGAGTCCTTCCCTGGAATTTTTTGTAGCTAGAACCAGGGAAAAGCACTCTTTCCACTGTGTTATACGTTACAGTAACCTGTACACTTGAAAGCAAGCTTGCAGTCAAAGAACCCACTCTTATACTATGGAAAAATTTGAAAAAAAAAAAAAAACAAACCAAAAAAACCCACTTTTACTATGAATGTTAAACTTACTCCTTGCAATAATAACATATAAACAGATGAAAACAAAATCTTATTCACAGAAATGAGACCCCATGAAAAGGACACTTTGGTGAATGAAACAACATACAAAACTCAACTTTAAAGAAGCAGCCAGGCAGTTGTACAAGACAATGTACTACACACTATACTCCACAACACTGATATTAAGTAGGGGTGGTGAGAAATATGGAGGGTGGAAAAATGTCAAAAAAGAAATCTTGCATTTGGGTAAGAAACTGTGAAAGAAAACTTTTAATCTTGATATAGCCAAGAATACATGAACTAATAAAATTAATACAAAAACAGATATGTTTAATATTAATAACCAATTTAAATCAAATTGGAGAAACTTGAGTTATACTAAAATTAAATCTAACAAAATAAAAGTAAAGGATATTTTAGCTAAAAAATGGGGCTAGTGTGTCCTTAAAATGTGATTAGTGTAAAAGCCCAGTCAAAGCTAGAGATTATTAGAGTTCAAATTAATTTTCAATGCTAAAATAACAAAAGAAATCACAAGCATTACTGAATTCACTAGAAGGAATTTAATACTAATCCTAGCAATATGCATAACAAATAAACTTGGGCATAAAAACCAGGTGGAAAAGCTTTCTGTTTCCTAGACGGAAGTATGTTACTAGTCAATACCACTTCACTGGGAATCTTACAGTAATTTTCAGCCAGATAAAAAGATCAACTCACAGATCAGTTTGGCTTCAAACGTCTGTTTATGACTTTTTGCCAGCTAGTAAGCAAAAATATTGTAGAATCACATTAAATCAATTGCAGATGAGAGTTTGGATTCAGCAAAATTGTTAAGCTGAGAACTAGTAAGGCACTTAAGTCTTAAAGGATCTCAAATTAATCCATTAGCTGACCATAAAATTTATTCTAGTAGCAAGTAGGCTTATAAAAATATAGACCTAATTCATCTAACAGCTTTTCTGATTCTCACTTACACTGCACACCCAGATCTAAAAATATACGTATTTTCCTTACCAATGTCTAATAACTATAATCTGTAATTCCTTACAAGGCAATTAAAAGAGTAACCAGTATCGCTCTATAGATGTACCCACAATATTGTAACTCAGTATATTAAAATTCACCAAATGTAACTGAGTAGAAAACAGTAAAGGCAGGCTCCCCACCAATGCAGGAACAACAAAGAAGACACACAGGACCTAAAATCTCCAGGAAGAGGCAGTCAAGAGCCCCTCACTGGGAAGACAAGGATGGGCTCAGCATAGCAAAGGAAGCCAAGAGCAGCTAGCATAGTTGAAAGATCTCAATTCTAAAACAAGGGTCATCCAAGTAAAACAAAGTAGGATACCAGGTTGACAGGGCAGAAACTGAAAGTTCTGTACTCTTAAGCAAATAGGTCTTCAAAAGTCCAAAGTCAATGCCAGGTTACTACAGAAAACAAGTCAGTCATACAATCACAAATCAATGCTAAGTTTTACATCACAGGACACTGCCAGCTTCTAGGTAGGGGGAGATCCTTCCTAATACTAAAAGAGGCCAATCCCTCTTGTGAAGTAGACTTCATGTTTCTCGGAGATTTTCATGAATATAATTAAACAAATGCTATACATGTTATAACTCATCAACGGAAATTTGTTTGCTTTATAGGCAAGCACAATGAAAAAGACTGGAAAGGTAATTCAAAACCATTAACTCTAACATGAACAAAACAAAGTAAATAAATCTTTTCCCTTTCTTAAAATGAGTCTGTTGTTTGTATTCTTTAAAAAAAAAAAAGAAGACATATGAAGAAAAGGATTCTCAAACCTAGTCTTTTGACAATTTCTAAAAATAGGAACATTTATTTTCTTTATTCCAGCTATCTAAAATCACAGTTAAGGAGATCACAAATTTAGGCATCTTATTAGAAGAACACTGTTTCTTCTGTTGATGGCTCTCTGATTTCCCCAGCTGGCAAGACCTCCATTGCCATTCATAGACAGGCTTAAAAATAGACGTAATGCTGCAACACGGCCACAAATTATATAACTCATGCTTCTTGTCTGTTGGAAGCACATTCTATATGCACTGGGTATGGGCCTCCATTTCTGTTCTATTTTCCAGCATAGTCCTTATGTAGGGGGCAGCTTTGCTGTGTAGCGGTTCTCAAAATGTGGTCCCTGCGTAAACAGCATTAGCGTGACCTGGGAACTTATCAGGAATACAGATGTACTCAGTCAGGGACTCTGAAGGTACAGACCAGGAGTCTATATTTTAAAATCCGAATGTGGTAATCCAGATGCACACTAAAGATTGAGCACCATGACTGGGAGCAAGACCTCTGCGGACAACAGAACATCACAATAACCACTCTCCTGGCCATGAAAAAGGGTAATGTGCTCTGAAAAGTCTATGCTTTTAATTTTCAGTCCAATTCTTCCTTAATCTCACTACTCCAAACCTACATCATCTTAAAAAGGAAGTCATAAAGGTGTTACATTCTTAAGTTTTGAATTTTTGGTCTTAACTTCCCTACCTGCTATCATTTAATTTTTAAGAGCATCCCTCATTGGGAAACACGCAAAATGGAAATAAAAGGGTATATGGTGAAAGTAAATCTCCCTCCCGTCCCAGAATCTCAGTCTTTCTTCTTAGAGGCAATCGCTGCTACTAATTTCTTATATATTCTTCTAGAAATATTCAACTTACTTACAAATATACAGATGGGGCCTTTTTGTTTTTAATGAAGTAAAAACATACTGTAACATCTATCCTATGTCTTGCCCAATTTCTATATATTTACTGTAAAATATAAAAAGTACATGTTTTATGGTAAAATATGTAACAGATATGCTCAGTTTAATAAATAATTTTAAAGTCAACATCTGTGGTAACCACCACTCAGGTCAAAAAATAAAAAAAAATCAGAACATTGCCAGGACCCCAGAAGCCCTCTGTATGTGCCTCTCCAATCATCACCCTCTCTCTTCTCAGGAACTACCTGACTTTGGAATAACCTTTTCCATGCACTTCTTTTTTCTTTACTACTTACGTATGCAATTCTCGAAAAACATAGTTGATCTTTGACTATATTTGAATTTCATAAGAATAGAATCGTATGGCTTATAGCCTAACTAGCCTTTATGTCTCATATGAATAGAACTTCAAATGAACAGAATCATATAACTCATAGTCTTACATAGCCTTTATGTCCTATTTTGTTCAACTTCATGATTGCAAAATTCATCCATGTTGTTGTGCTTGGCTGTCTGACAGAGAAAGAAGAACGGGCCACATCGTAAACAGAATCTCTGAAGGGCAGTAGTAAGCGATTTTTAAAACAAACATTTTTTCTGTACTCCTATATTTTCTATAATGTGTATTACTTCTGTTAATAGAAGAGGAATTCCAATAAGAGCTACCAAGACAAATTCCTGGCTAAAACTCAGCATTACCCACATCTGTACCTTTCTGGTGTCTATTCCTTAAAAGGAGCATTCTAGTAATTTCAATGCCTAAAGAACACAGTTACTAAAGAAAACATTCAACTTTATTTAATTATGTATCAATGTAAGATCTTTTTCTTAGAGTGATGACTTTTTCTAAAGATCTCAGATTGGTTTTATATATATCACCCAATTGTTACACTATACTTCTTAAGAATCTGCGTCATGTATGTTGAAACACATTAACTAAAAGCAATCTGATTAAATGAAAGCATTATCATACAAAGCCAAACATCATAAAGCTCATATTGAAAATTTCATCTTCTGACTCAGCCGACCGCTTAAGCAAGATTTGGCTTAAAGTTTGCCTGCCCTCAAATCCAGGATACTCTAAAGAACAAAAATAAAGAGTAGAGAATTGGGACATAAATCTATATGAAAACTTTCAAGATTCATTTCAAGCACACCAGAGACATCTGAGCTCTCTCCGATTTGCTTAAATTAAAACCCTTAAGATTGTCCTAAGGAGACACTGCAAACCATCCCTTTGATAACTAAGCTATTCTGTAACAACCTCCATGAAAACTGGTGTGGAGAAATAACTGGAATGCGTGACTCACTCCCTACTTGGCACACACACAAGCCACCGTAAGACAAAACAAAGATTTAGTTGATGTAAGCATGGTGATAGGTTCCAAGCTCTTGCTTGGAACCACAGGCTTTCCAGAGTAGGAAAGGTGTGAATATGCAGAATAGCAGGGTACCGTTTACTAAACCACTCGGAAAGCAATTACAGCGATCATGTCCCTTCAGCATCTTTCATAAGTATCAACTCCTCCCATTTTTTAACATGTCATTTGGAAACCCAAGCTTTCCAGAGACCCTTATAAGGTATTATCTTTTCTTTAGATGTGTGCACCCTTTTCTTCTTCATAAGAATCAACTGTAATTATATTGTCAGAATTTCAGCATTTATAATCTGTCATGTAATGTGAATCATCTTTTAAAGTCTTCAACATGAGATTATGCTACTTCGGCTTTTCATTTTTAAAACATTCCTTGATAAAGTAGCATGACGTGGCCTGAATCCCTGGCCTCCAGCTCCACAGGGATCGGTCCAGCTCCTGGGTTGGAGGAAAGAAGCAGCCCAAAGAGCAGGACCATGGCTGAGGTGGAAGAAACTCCTGCCTTCCTCCTATCACTGTGCAATTACACAGGCACTTCTGCAGAGGAGGGGCTGGAAGGAAAAACCAGTATCAGAGGTTCCTGCAAGGCAAGGAATCGGAACAAACCACCTTTAGAAACTTTGAGATAATATTTTCAAGTCTAGATCGTTTCTAGCTATGCTCAGCATTAGTTATCATGAGATCTAAAATTACATGATCCTTTAACATATACGTGCATGAAGAAAGGCAAAGCAAGTGGTATTTTGTCATCAAAGTTCTGCAAAAAAATCTTGCTCCTGCTCCTCCTTGAAGTCTCTGTGCCTGTCTAGAATCTAACAGGTCAACAGATCAATATCTCAAAGGCATATGTGTCAACGTGCTTCAATAATATTTTTCCCTGAATAGTAACTGCAGAATCAGTATATTAAAAAGTGAAAAAAAGGAATGGGAAGATGAAGTTTCCAACTTATTTTCAAATGAAATAATCCTCCTGCCAGTAAATATCATCCCCTAAATAATATACATAAAGGATATCCCACAGGCCTTAATATAGGTTTTAGTAACCTAGAAGTATAAATGCTACAAAGGTATAATAAAATAAAATTTGAATTTCAATTAAATACTCATTTTTAAAATATTTACCAAAACATAAGCTTAAATATTCAAAATATAAAACATGGACTAAATACAAAAGAAATCTAATTTTATAAATGATATTAAGTTTCTAGCATTTATACTTCTAAAGTTATGAAAGCCTAAAACTACACTAAGAATTTTGAAAGACCCATCTTAGAAGTCACTTTCCTTAATGTTACACTTCTAGTGCTCTTCCAATGAACCTGGGTTTCACTCCAATCGCATTAGAGAGAAATGTCAATCTAAGGACCACCTTGCCCCAGATCTAACTTTTCTCTTATTTTTATTAAACAATTGCTGTAAAGAAATAAACAGGTATTAGGCAACTTTGGTACAGCAGAGTGCCCTGGATACCCAAATTTTCCATCACTCTGACAAATTCTCACCAATCTAAAATCTAATCTGTAGAGCTATATGAACAACTGAAACCTGAAAAGTGACTCTTCCCTAGTCTTCCCCCTGGTTGCTATTAACCTGCCACACAGAACAAGCTAGGAATCTTCCACTTGGTATAAAATTTCTTAAGGCTAGCCTCCGACAAAGGTAGATCACCAGAGGAAATGCAGGGTGCTCCCTGCCCTCAGAATTCCTGATGAATGTTTCTCAAAATGGACAGCAGGTGTTCATCAGGACAACGTGGGGAGGTTTAAATGCTTATTTCCGGGCTCTAGTCCAGACTTAACTGAGAAAAGTTCTGAAGTTAGGGCCCTGAAATAAGCATTTTAAAAATCTCCCCAGTGGTCCTGATCCATGCGAAAGTTTGAGAAGCACTGTCTAGCCTACCAATGGCACAACAACACTGGTTCAGGATTGAGTACCTCATTCCAACCATATTAAGGTCTTAAGACGCTTTATATCACTTGAGGGAGACTGCCACATTGGCGGCCCCCAGTCAACCAAAATTCCTGCTAATTGTGCCTTTGTGTAATTCCTTCTCATATCAACTCTCATACTGACTTGGCCATGTGACCTGCGTTAGCCACTGGGACATTAAGATACATTGGGGATTCTCTTGGAATGCTCTCTTGGAAGCCTGCAACCATGCCATAAAGAAGCTTAGGACAGACTACTGAATGATGAGAACTCGTATGGGAAGAGTCTGAAGGATGAGAAGCAATCTTGTACATCCAGCTCCAGCACAGCTCCCAGCTGAATTAAGCTACCCACGTGACCTCAGGCGTACCACAGAAGAATCACCAACTGAGCCCAGGTAACCCACAGAATTGTGAGAAATAAACCATTTTTAAGAAACTAAGTTTGGGGAAGCCATAGGTAACTACAACACTACTGGTTCAGGTTTGTTTTTTTTTTAAATTATCATGTGATATAATCTCTAAAACTGCTAGCATTAATAGCTAACATTTTACACTTACTATGCAAACTGTTCTAAGTACATCACTTGTATTAACTTATTTATGAAGTAGGCTCTATGACGTCATCTTCATTTTGCAGAGGAAAAAAAACGAAGCTTTGGAGAGGTCAAGAAATGTCTCCAAGCTCATATAATTAGTGTCAATCCATAGAATTTTCACAATCATTCCAAACATTTATACACTATAATCACCGTTGTCAGGTACAGCAGTATTTTCCCTGAGCTATTTGCCATTCTTTTATCTATATTCTTCTTTCTTCTTTTATCTATATTCTTGTTTCTTCTAATTCAGACAGATGGGTATAGACAGATCTTCTGCCTGTACTACATATCACCAGGCTCTGAAGACAGCCGAGGGTTCCTGATGCACACATCACAGTTGCTAGGTGCTGGTGCTTTGGCTGCCTAGCAACAGATGTTTCTTTATTCCAGCCAGGTGTGAAGAGCAGGTCATGACTTCCAAAGACAAAAGCCACAGTGATTTTTCAGTGCTTTGTCATTGATAGAGAACCTATAATTATAAAGGCACACAAGCCTGGAATAAATGTATTCAATCCTCCTGCTTTCACACAGTGATAGATTCAGTCTAAACCATCTACTTATTCTCTAAATGTCTTCAAGAAGGAGACATCAGACAAGACCAGATTTATCTGTTAAGAAGGACACCTTGACTCAGAGTTTGAGATGCTATAGTGCCAGGATGGTTCGTTTAGAATGTGTGCATTTTACATTATGTAAAGTATGCAACAATAAAGTTGATTGAAAAAATAAAAATTAAAAAAATTAACACTTCCCACACCAATAACTTGCAAGACAGAAGAAAAAGATTTCAGTGGCTGCTTAAAGCATTCTTAAGTCTTTGGAAAAATCTGGAGAGAGTGAACAAGATTAAATTCTAGTAATAAAACTAAGAGTTAAGAACACATGCTAAAATTTAGGCAGGACCAATTAAAATGTATACTCTTATAGCAGAGGTCTATAAACTTTTTCTGTAAAGAGTCAGATAGTATTTTAGGCTTTGCAGGTTTTACTGCAATCTGTCACGACTGCTCAACCCTGCTTTGTAGCATGAAAGCAGCCATAGGCAATACCTAAATAAATGGGCATGACTGTGTTCCAATAAAACTTGCTTATAAAACCAGGCAGCTGGCCCAGTTTAGCTCAATGCCTATAGTTTGTTGATCCCCTCATCTAGGGCTTTCAAACCAGCAGAAAACAAAGGGAAAGAGGGCAATGAAGAAAACTATCCAACAGAAGGTGGCAGGGTGGGGAAAGGGAGAAATGGGAAAAATGAAAAAACCTTAAGCAAAGGTAAAGAAAGGAACCTAAATCAGTTATCACAATAAATGGCAATGGGTTAAATTCAACTATTTTAAGATGAATAGATTAGATTGAAAAACTTAAAATTAAAAAAAATAGAAATGAAATAAATTTTAGTCATAGTGATTATAAGATACATACTAAAAGCAAAAGGCTAAAAAAATGGCAGAAAGCTATACCTCCTTTTAAGGTAAACAATAAAAATGATTACTGGGAATAAAGACACTACATAATAAGCAAAAAGATAAAATAATCACACATAACAAAGCCTCAGGATATACAGAGGAGACACAGTCCAAACCAAAAGCAGAAATGACAAATTCATAATAATAGATCATTTTAACAAGGAAGAATTTAACAAGATTTTTTCCAGAAGCTGATAATCCAACCAGACCAAAAAAAGTATACTTTTGAATAGAGGTTTGAATCAATAGCTATTTATACGTAATGAGGACAATGCAAGAAATACCTTTCTTTTCAAGCACACACTGCAGGTTTTTGGTTTTTGGTTTTTTTTTTTTTTTAATTAATCATGTGCTTAGTAACAAAGGACATCAACAAATTTCAAATAACCAATCATCATTGAGAACACATTCTCTGACAATGTTCAGACACTAAAAAAGACTCAAAGAACACATGGGCTAAAAGAAAAATTACAATGAGTACAAAGTGTAAAGGAGTGTAAGTGTAACAATGAAACAAATAGTGTCCCTGTTACCAGTTGGTAAGCTGGTGAAGGAGACAGAACATGACCATTAGGTAAAAATTAATATATAATGTACATTATATATTGTAGCTGTGTATGTTAGTTATATAATATATAACATTAAACTGTGCAAAGTGCTATAAAGGAAAAGCTGAGAATGACAAGAGAACATGTCACTTGGGGTTTCCCTGAGAAAAATGACATTTGGGGGAGTGGAGAGAGGAGAAGGGGATGCATATCCCAGGCAAAGGGAAGAGCATGAGAAAAGGCCCTGAGGAGAGTGGGAACAAAGGGTATTTAGGGAACTGAAAAGCAGGCAGTGGTGCTAGAGTGCAGGAGCAAGGGACAGAACACCTGGAACCAAGTGTACATAAATTACACCTAGGAAAAGGAGATTCCTGAAATATCACAGGATAAAACAAACAAATTAAACATCTTTAGAAATATCAAAAGCATTATTCCCATGTAACTGGAAAAGCGTTAAGGAGTCTTCTAAATTTATAATTCTCAAGAGCTTGTTTGTTATTCGTCTCTTAACTGCCATTATCTCGGCCAGAACAGCAGTCATTTCTGTAAGTCCCACCTTAAACTAAGCATTGTTCACCCAGTTAAGATGCTAGGTATTAAAATCGCCCTTTACAGTGGGGAGGGTGTAGCTCAGTGGTAGAGCACATGCTTAACATGCACAAGGTCCTGGGTTCAATCCCTGGTACTTCCATTAAATAATAAATTAAAATAGATAAATAAACCTAATTATCTCCCCCCAATAAATAAATAAATAGTACCTCAAAAAATGGTTAAAAAATACTTTTTAAAATAAAATAAAATAAAATAAAATAAAATAAAATAAAATAAAATAAAATAAAATCGCCCTTCATACCAATTATTATATAACCTGCTATCAGGAATGGCTTTCCACAAGGAATCAACTGACCTCAGTATTCATGGAATAACATAAATAATTCCAGCTGTGGACTCAAATAGCTCTGGATTTCGGGATGTTACCTATGTCTTCCAATTCTTAGATTCCACACCTATAAAGTAAATAATAAACTTGAAGATGGGGATTTATAGGGTCTAAGTGATAATCTAGACAAAGAATGGTATAATGGGATCAAATGAAGACAAACTTCCTACAAATCCCAACTCGCCACCTAAGAGCTGTGTGACCGGGCGAGTTACCTAACATATCACTGCCTAGGTTTCCTCCTCTGTGACACGGGCTTCAAATAATACCTAGCCTCGCAGTTTCAGGAATTAAATAATTCATGTAAAGTACTTATCACACCATACATATAAATTGCAGTTTAAAAAACTGTTTTTGTTTTTCTGTACTCAAGAAAATTCTTTACTGACAGTCGTATTAACAAGATTTGAGGAGACCTCCTCTGCCCTCAGTCAAGTCTTTACAACTACAATCCTATGAACTCTCATTTTCCCCTAAATGTTATTACATGTTGGAACATATTAGCAGACAAAATTTTCACTATTTCTAAATGAAATTTTTTAATAGCCTAATACGCAACTGCTTCGTTAGGACCATTCAATGTAATCCTTCCTGAAGACTGGGATTCTTTTGCAGGGACTAACAGAACTCTTGAGATTCCTTTGAAGTCAATAAATTACTGATTTCTCTTAAAGTTCCCAGAACTTACAAGTTTATAAGACATTTCCACTACCTATAATTTTGTGTTTCAAAACTGTGCACTAAGCTCCATGCAAAGTCAGGGTCTTACATGTATTTTAATATACTTGCTGCATCTGTTACAAATTCCCTTTAACTGTTTACCTTTTCAGATAGAATATAAAATAGTCACAAAACTTCAAAACTGTGACATTCTAAGCATAACTGGGCCCATTTCAAGAATTACTGAAACTGAGTTAGATTTACAATATTAAATCCAATCTCTTTATAATTAACATTGAATATTATATTAGTTTCAGGTGTACAACATAGTGATTTGACATTATGAAATGACCACAATAAGACCAGTTACCACCTGTCACCAGACAAGTTGCTCCAGCATTACTATGTTCCCTGTGTGATCATCTCCCTGACTTATTTCATAGCTATAAGTCTGTACCTCTTAATCCCTTCACCTATTTTGTCCATCCATCCCACACCCCTCCCCTCTGGCAACTACCAGTTTGATCTCTGAATCTATGAGTCTGTTTCCGTTTTGTTTGTTCATGTTTTGCTTTTTTAGATTCCACATATAAGTGAAATCATATGTAAATCTAATCTCTCTACACCAAAAATTTTCATGCCTCTTCCACAGTATCCCAGAAGCTGAATTGCTTGAAGGAAATCTAATACAAAAAAGCTTGGAACATAACCAATTCCATCAGCCCAAATTCAGGGGGGTTCCATAGCATGGAATGTGTCTTCTAGGGCTCTTGGCCCGTATGTAGCACCAAAATTACCATTCAGGGCAGAAATTAAAACTCTGAAAGAAGCTCTGAGTAAGAATAGCTCAATTTTTAAAAGTGAGGAACTTGACAAATGTGATCTTGCTGAAGATCTGGTCCTGTTTCAATTAGCATATCAAAGACCATCCTAGCATTAAATTTACTATCTGGTCAATATTCTAATAATTTGCTCCCTAATTAGTTAAAAGC
This sequence comes from Camelus ferus, assembly GCF_009834535.1. NCBI lineage: Eukaryota > Metazoa > Chordata > Mammalia > Artiodactyla > Camelidae > Camelus > Camelus ferus. The sequence continues at coordinate 12,270,595 of NC_045716.1, read as the reverse complement.
AAACAGACAACCCCAAAATTGTCTATATATCCTTCTAAAAATAGAATCTAAAATTGCTTTGTAATAGCCTCCATTAAGATAGAATTAATTTTTACAGCCAAATCACAACATTGAGATATAGGACACAACTTTCTTTTATCAGAAGTTTTGATAGTTTCACAGAAAAATAGAATATCAGAGTTTAAAGGCTGAGAGGAAACTTTTTAAAACATCCTGACTCACTTTTTGAGGAAGAAACTAAAATCAGAAAGGACAATGTTATGAACAATGCAGTAAAATCATTTAATGCATAAATCTGTTATGAGAAAGGAAAATTTCCCACAAAACTTTAGGGTCCTAATACTTGAAAAGGTTAATTATGGGGCCATTACAAGTGCAAAAGCAGGTTTTCCAGATTTGGCTACCACTTCCCACCCAGTGCCAACTGTAATGGGCAATCAGAACAGGTAATGGCTGATAGGTGCTAAATCAACTCAATGTAAGTAATAACTTCATGGGCTTAAACAGACCCAGAATTTAACTAAGAAAAATAATTAAAGTACTTTGTTCCTTAAATAATGACAGGGATTTTCTTTCTTTCTCTGGATTATGGATGTTGGATTGTTAGTATTTTAAACTATTGCTTTGTTTCTAAGGAGTCATTCAACTTTATTTAAAGATTAAAAGATAATGATATTAGCAGTAGTGGTAGTACTATTAAAGCAGTAATCATAATAGTAATAATGTCTAACACTTACATAGTAAGTAACTAAGTGCTGGGCACTGTGCTTACATTTAATCATTAAAAAAATCACATCGTCATCTAACCATTAAGTGCATTTAAACCTTAGATTCCCTTGTGAAGAAGGTACATCATTCTCATTTTATAGATGAGGAAACAAGATACAAAGAGGTTAAGTAATTTATCTAACATCCCATGGCCAGTAAGTAACGGAGCCAGAATTCAAACCTACACAGCCTGATTTCAGAGTAAAAATAATCCATTTTAATCGATGGAATTAGACTAACTACATATAAACAATACTAAGGACAGCAAAACAAAACACATTGCATAATTTCAAAATTAAAAAAGAAAAATGAAAATTCACTTTGTTTTTCTTCCCTTTTAAAAACCTGAGTCCCCAAATGACAAAACATATTTCAATCTACATATGTAAAAAAGACTGCAAATATCCCAAGTATATGCTATTATTTCTCCCCGTCATATATTCCACAAACTTAAGTTCCTTTCCTAGCTCTCTCAGAAGTGAGAGGTGAACTACAGCATCCATATAGATTAAGTACAGGACTAAGAATGAAGGCCGCCTACATCCACGAGATTCTATCATTTGTGCCAAGAAATTATTGCCCACAAAGATAAAGCTGTAAATAAGTAAATGACTTCACTATCTACTTCAGGAACGTCCCAAAAGTCCATTTGTCCCAACAATAGACTATTCAAACAGTTCCCTTTTCATAATATTCCCTCAACTGGGCAAATAGCTCACTTATCAAACAGTTGCTTATTTATAAGACTTGCTTAAAATCCTTGCCTCACTGTTCCTACTAATCCTAAACCATAATATCATAAACTTTGCCAGTTTCAATCATATCACTGCATTGATAGACCCACATTAACTCTCTCAAGGTCATACCTGAAACTATGCAATATCCGCCCAGACCCTCTCCATTGTGAAGTCTGTTAAGACTCCATCAAGGTGTGAGCTCCCTACAGTAGTAAGCAATAAACTCAGTTTTGCTTGATCAACAAGCCATTCCGGCCTTCTTTGGGGGAGTCGGCAGCCAACAGAAGAGAACCTATTCTATTTCAACGGCTCTGTTAACAACTCTTTTTTTTTTTTTTAAATCTCTTCTTCTCTCACGCCTATACTAGACCACAGGTGAAATTAAATATGCCAGGAAATGGGATCATTATGGGAAAAGATAAACATAAACCAGCAATTGAAAGGGGACCAAGTGAATCTAATAATAAATTCAACAGACTTCAAACTATATTTCATTGTAGCCACAATTTAACTCTAAGCTAAGCTGGGTTAATTACACATTTCAGAACAGTCTTAAAGTATCCCTAAAATTGAGATTTAAAAAGCAAATAAAAGGGAAAAAAGCCTTGAAATGTCAAAGTTTGTGTTCTGTCATCTGATTGGATGTTACAAAAAGTTCTTTAATTAGTTCATATGTCTCTAATGTTACGTATCAAATATAAGTAGATGAAATACGTTTTAATCTTAAAGAATAGCTGACTAAAAATGATTTAAACCATGTAAACATTAGTTGTTTTGACATCACATTTCACTCAGATAATCATTTTATTAGATTTCAGTAATATTTATCTATGCAATTATCAAAGTATATAACCAGTATTTTAACTCATTTTATTTGTCTCTTTCTATGCATCATTTTTCCTTAGAAAAAAATTAAATCAGATAAAAATAAAATTGAATGTATTTAGATGCCAAAATGAATTTTTTTTTTTAAGTTGAAGCCTTTAAAAAAGAAGAACTTGTCTCATCACATTAAAATGTGTGTGGGTATATTATGTATGTGTGTGTAGGGTCCACCTCAAGGTAAGAAGAATGAGTGCAACATAAAATCTCAATTTTTTTTTCATAGATTGTCAACACCAGCAGCCATCTCAGATATGACTAGTATTACTTGCTATGTAAGTGTTACTAACCATGTGATGTTTTTGTTGCTACTGCTGTAGAGTCACATATGCAGGAGAAAGAACACAGGGAGAGCTCAGGGTTTACATCCTGGATTCCCTCCTCTAAACTGAGGGAAATGACATTTTCATATAGCCTCAGCTTGCTTATCTACAAAAGAATGATATACCCACCTACTTGCCATAATTGCTGTGATGATTAAAGAAAATAATGGATATGGTACTCAGTCTAATACCGGGCACACGGTGATTAAGTTCTTAATAAATGTTTGTTACCTATTATGCGTGTTAGTTCCCTATAATTATGGTCCTAAGGATCAATAAGATATTAAAGTCCTACCTAAATAATTAAAAGAAGTATTAATTATGCAACAAGATCTTTAAGGTTCATATCCTTTTCAACAAATAGGTCTACTTCTAGGAAACTAGCCAGAGGAAATAATTAGTGATATTGTCAGATACTTACATACAAAGATATTCTTCAAAGCTTTATTTTTAACATCAAAAAAAATGGAAACAACGTAAATCTTCAATTATATTGCATCTATCATCCAAAATGCTCCCCCAAATTTAATTAAAACAGCCTATAGACCTACATCTCAACCATGTTAATAATTACATTCATGTCAGTTATACACATACATATACACATATACAAGAGAAAAGGATTTAGAGAAAGTATCAAAATATTAACAATGATTATCTCAGGATGATAGGAAAACAGGTAACTTTTACTGTTTCATGTTTTTTTTTTTTAATTTTCCAAATTTTCTACTATATACCTGAATTACTTCAATATTTAGAAAAAATGAAATTTTAAAAAATCCATTCAACTAGGAGGTTTATAGTGTCTTGTCTTATGTTTAATTCTTTAAGACATTTTGAATTTATTTTTGTGCATGGTATGAGGGAGTGTTCTAACTTCATTGATTTACATGCTGCTGTCCAGTTTTCCCAACACTTTTCTGACATAAATTTTAGCAATGTTCTCCTAGGACAATCTACCCAGACAATAGAAATAAAAGCAAAAATAAACAAATGGGATCTAGTTAAACTTTTAGCTTTTGCACAGCAAAGGAAACCATAAGCAAAACAAAATAACCACCTACAGAATGGGAGAAAATATTTGCAAATGACGCTACTGACAAGGGCTTAATTTCCAGAATATATAAAAAGCTCATACAGCTTAATAACAACAACAACCAACCTAATCCAAAAATAGGCAGAAGACCTAAACAAGCAATTCTCCAGGTGAACACATAAAAATGGCCAACAAGCACATGAGAAAACACTCAATATCGCTAATTATCAGAGAAATGCAAATCAAAACTACAATGAGGTATTACCTCACACCAATCAGAATGGCCATCATTCAAAAGTCGACAAATGATAAAAATGCTGGAGAGGATATGGAGAAAAGGAAACCCTTCTACACTGTTGGTGGGAATTTAGTTTGGTGCAACCACTATGGAAAACTGTATGGAGATCCCTCAAAAGACTAAACAGAGTTACCATATGATCCAGCAATCCTACTCCTGGGCATATATCCAGAAGGAACTCTAATTCAAAAAGATACATGCACCCCAATGTTCATAGCAGCATTATTTACAATAGCCAGGACATAGAAACAATCTAAATGTCCAAAAACAGATGACTGGATAAAGCAGTTGTGGTATATTTATACAATGGAATACTACTCAGCCATAAAAAAGAATGAAATAATGCCATTTGCAGCACCATGGATGGACCTGGAGATCACCATTCTAAGTGAAGTAAGCCAGTAAGAGAAAGAAAAATACCATATGATACCACTCATATGTGGAATCGGGAAAGAAAGAAAGGAAAAAAAAAGACAAATGAACTTATCTACAAAACAGAAACAGACTCACAAAGACAGAAAACAAACTTATGGTTACCGGGGGGAAAGAGGGTAGGAAGGGATAAATTGGTAGCTCAAGATTTACAGATACTAACTACTATATATAAAATAGATGAACAACAAGTTTCTTCTGTACAGCACAAAGAATTATATTCGTATCTTGTAGAAACTTATAATGAAAAAGAATATAAACCAAAAAACAATCCATTCAATTATGTTCATTAGTTAGTACATTCTAGTTTTTAAAGGATGATCTTTTAAATTATACCTCATCTCATTTCCAAAAGGGTTTGAAATGGCTGACAAAATACATGGAGCAGACTAAACCAAACAGGTGAAGAAAAATAAAGTTAAGAAAGAACTTACAAACTCTCACTGTATGTATACGCACATATACACATATGTATTAGTCAAAGAACTTTGTTTCAGATACTGAGAACAAAAAGAAGTTTCTTTAATTTCTCAGGAAGGGCATATTGCTGATATGGTAGACACTGTTTTAAATTGTACATTAGGAGTTCCTTTTAAGTGAATTAAGTGCATCACAGTTATGTGGCTGGGAGAAAAGAAGGCAGATTAAAAGTCAAGGAACCAAGACCTGTAACAGGATTATCATGACCATGATCAGTAACACAGGGAACGCCTTTTTAAAATGCACAAATACAAAGACAGAGAAAAATAAATGTAGATTTAGACAGATTTTGCCCTCATGTTATATTACCTTTATTCAGGTGCCTTCAAAAAAAAAGTGAAAATATTAAAATTACACTTTTTAATTTCTACATATAAAACCTATCAAGAAAACAAACATTAACAAAATAAGCTCCTATTAGCAAAATGTATTGGCTATATTGTATTCAACACAGCACTTACCTTCACTGACAGCATGGGGCTTCACAATGCAACAAGTACAGTTAGTAAATTTAGCAGTGTTTGCTGGCCCACAAACTCCACTTGAAGGAAAAAATAACTCCATTTCCTAAAGACAGAGAGAAATGACTTCAGCACATGTAATCTCTTCTCTTGAGCTCCTAGGATATCTATGTAAGAGAAGAAGAACTAGGCAATTATTTTTTAAAGTTTCATAACATAAATCTTTCAAGCCTTCTAAAAATGACTTTTTTACAAAGACTAACTGATTAATTGAACCTTATTTTAAGTCTTAAGATCAAAAGAACATATAGAGTAGTATTAAAACAATACAATAAAATGCACCATTCTGTCCCAAGATTAAAACTGAGAAACACCGTAAATCAACTACACTTCAATAAATGTTTTAAAAAAAACTGAGAATGTCTTAATATATTTGAATATCAGAAGTAATCAATATAAAGTTCTCATTTTCCCCAAAGCATTTATTTATGAGACACAAGTCCAATTTTAAACTTGTCAATTAAAATTCAATTAAAAACTAGGGAATCTTTACAAAGCAGTTTAGCAGTCAAGAATCAGAGCTTCAGTTAGATAAAACTAACTAACTTACTACATATAGTTCTAGTATAAAGTCAAATCCCATGAACTTGTTTTATAACCAGATTCAGGTTGTGCTATTTGCTTTGCACATCGTTCGTTAAAATGACAACCCAGCACCATGAACTCGCAACAAAGATGGCCACACTAATCAGTTAATTATTTAGACAGATGCTTTTCTGCCTGTAAACTTTTATTACATTATTTCTAGTAATCTCTGTAAATCCCTCTGTCTCAAAGAACCCCACCAGTGTGTCAAGGGTCACTTCATGTACCACCTCCTCTATGAGAACTTTTCTGATGCCCTTAATCAGTACCCTGTACTCCCTCCAAAGTTGTGGTTATTTTGGCAATTGCCCTCCATGAATTATAAATTTGAAGAACTAACTTGCATAGCCTTATAGGTCCTTTAGCATCTAGAACAAATAACTCAAATATTCATTTTCCATTGAATTTAAAAGTTGAAAGATTGCAAGATGTGTTAATGCACCATACTGCTGTGCATTTTAAAAAACCTATTGGCTGAGTAATATCTCATTGTAATATGTACACTGCATCTTCTTTATCCAGTCATCTGTATTTAAGGCAAAGCATATAAAGATTTTTACTTAAATGTAACTTCTTAGTGAAAGTAATTCTTTGCTACACCTTTGCTTTCTCTTTCTCCCTGTGCAGGTTGTCATCTCTGTCCCACTTATTAATCCAAGCTCGTATTTGCAAGAGCACTGTTACTAGGTCATTGTCATATGGCAATTAACAGAGACTTCAAATGAATATAAAGTCACACCAAAAAAAGTCATATTCCTTTATTCCTTTGTGATTTGAGCTGCTTTAAACATTTTGTATAAAGCTTTTCTCCTTCCAAGGTTCCCTGCTATTGCTCTCAGCCTTTTATATGTCCCTAAATGACCTAGCAAGGAAGGATAAAGACATAACTTTCCCAAGAATTCAGACTCAATTTCATAAACTTTTAAATATATAGTTTTTTGTACTGCATTTTTATCTAAAATTGCTGTGTATATAGTTGCCGTTTCTTAAGTTTCACCCTGATGAGACCCCATGCCCTATGATGATCTCACTAAAATATTTGACTAATTTACATTCATATCTTTAATTATCAAAATAAAGGTATAACCAATGGTTGCCAGTTAAAAGTTCCTTTAATACTTTTACGAAGTAATTTTAAATAACCACCACTCTTATAAATGCCCCAGATTAAAACACTTAAAGTACTGAACTCTCTCTCTGCATACTTTTAATATCAAATATGAAATCTGTTCTCAGAAAATAATCCAAAACATTAATGAAATATGAAGTCACATGATCAATGCACCCTTATTTACAAAAGTGAAAAAAATTAGAACCTAACAAAATATCCCAAGGTAAGGAAATAATAAAACATGATTTAGTTCAGTCATGCAAGAGAACATTCTACGGCCATTAAAATTTACTCTTATGACAATGATGTGGCAACATATAAAATGTTACGATATAATATTAAGAAAAGAATAATCAAGTTAAATTAAAACCATATAAAATGATGTTTACTATGTAAATTATATAACTGATCGAAAGAGAATCACTCAGAAGGAATATGCCACATGTAGGTAAACTATAAACATCGTTGGCAGGATTACTGATGACAAATTTTCTCTAGTTTCCAAATTATCTGAAAAGTGTCTCCATTACTTTCCTATCCTAAAAGACTGTAACATTTAGAACAAGGTAGGCCACTACTTTCAGCATATGCAGTGGAGAGTAGTGGAGTTAGAATTTCCTGGGCTTGAGTCCTTGTGCAGCCAAACTACTTAAATTCTCTGAGCCTCTACTTCTGCAACAGCAAACTGGGATGATATAAGCCAATGCACAGCATATTGTGAGAATTAAATGAGACACTAGCATGCTTGGAACTATGCCTGGCACACAGTGAGCAGTCAATAAACACTAGGTTTGTTGTCATTTTCAACTCTGAAACTTTTTCAACACCTGTGATCTAGATCCTCAAGGTATAAAGATAAATTACACATCCTCAGAGAATTTAGCCTACTAGTTGGATAAATATAAAAAAAAATACTTTTAAAACCTGGTAAGTAATAGAAGTATGAGGTAGGCATTAAGTAAGCATCTACCTCACATAGAATCAAGAAATTGGTAATAGTTGAGCAGAATTGTTATTTTTTTCCTAAGTTTTGTTAAGGCATAATTAACATACATTAAACTACACATATATAAAGGATGAAATTTAGTAAGTTTTGATGTAAGTTTACTCCTGTGAAAACATTGCCAAAAATCAAGATATAAATACGTCCGTCAGCCCTCCTTTCTTTTGGCAATCCCTTTCTTCCATCTCTGCCTCCCTTACCATCAACCATTACTGTTACTTCCCTTAGCATTAATAAGTTGCTCCTGTAGCCATTAATCTGCTTTCCATTATTATATATTAGTTCAGTTTTCAACAATTTATATAAATAGAATCATATAGTATGTGCTGTTTCATCTAACTTTCCACTCAGCAAAATTATTTTGAGATTCATCTACTGTCCTATATATCAATACTTCATTCCTTTTTTATTGCCAAATAGTATTCCATGTGTTGACATCATTGTTTGTTTAACCAGTCACCTGTTGGACACTTAGGAGTGAAACAGCTGGTTCAGAGTAGGTATATGTTTAAAATTTTAAGAAACTGCCAAACTTTTCTCCAAAGTGTGTGTACCCTTTTAAGTTCTCTCAACAGTATATGACAGTTCTAGCTCCACTTCACCCTTGTCCCTTGGTATCATCAGTCTTTTAAATTTTAGCCATTCTAAAAGGTGTGTAGTGATATCTCATTGTGGTTTTAATTAGCAGTTCCCTAATGTCTAATGATGCTGTGTATTTTAAATGCTTATTTACCATTCATGTATCTTCTTTTGGTAAGTGCTTATTCTATTCTTTTGCCCACTTTTTAACTGGATGTTTATTTTCATAATAAGAGTAAGATAAGCATAAAGAAAGAAAAATACACCAATAGAACATAAGGAAGAATTCAGAAATATACATATACAGTCAGTAAATTTTTGACAAAGGTGCAGAAGCAATTAAGTGGAGAAAGCATAGTGTTTAACAAAAGGTGTGGAACAACCAGATACTTAATTTTGATCATACTTCACCCCATACATAAAAACTCACAATGGATCATAGAGCTAAATATAAAATCTAAAATTATAAAATTTCTAAGAAAACAAAGAGGAAGTCTTTGTGACCTTGGGCGAGGTAACAGCATCTTAGATACAACACCAAAAGTACAATACATGAAAGAACTGATAAACTGAACTTCGAAATTTAAAACTTCTGCTCATCCAAAGACACTGTTAAAGAAACTGAAAATGCAAACCACACACTAATATTTGCAAATCATATATCTGGATAAAGAACATGTACCAGGAATATGTAAAGAACATTCAGCAGAGTTTTAAAGGACAAATACAAATTACCAGAGCAAAGAGAGAGATGGTATATTCCAAGGCAGATGGGCAGGGCTGGCAAAAGCAACAGAGCAACACCACCACAGTATAGAGGGAGAGACAGGATGTAAGACGGGAGAAGAGGCTAAGGTACGCATCATTTTTGTAAAACATGTTAAGGAGCTTGAACATTATTCTGGGGTAATGGAGTACTGTGGAATATTTTTAGTAGAGCCAGGACATGGACCAATTAGAGGTTTTTAGATAGCTCACTCTGAAGCCTATGTGGAAGAGACATACTGAGAGAGAGAAGTATGGGGCTGAGCTGTTGCCGCAGCCCAGGTCAGAACCAGAACAGCAGTGGTAGGAATTAACAGGAAGGGGAGAACTCAAGGAAATGCTTAGAAGAGAAAAGATCTACAAAACTTTTTATTACTTGGATGTGGGGGATAAAGAAGGCAGAAGAATGAATACTAGTTATCAAATTCTTTGCAAGTGATATACAGAGTACAAAAGGAACAGTCTGATGAGTTACAATCAGTTCAGCCCGGGACATACTGTTTGAGTAGGAGTCTGAAACGCCAAGAAGAGTCCTAGATATAGAATTAAGAAGTTAATTGGTTTTTTCATATAAAATTTTCCAGCACAATTTATTGACTAATCAATATAATCACTGATATAATAACACCAAGTTCTCATTATATGTACGTCATTTCTCAAGCATTCTGGGCTGTTACACTGCCATACTTGTCTACTCCCATGCCGATGTTACACTGCTTTTCTACTAAAGTTTTATTTTAAAAGCCTTGCTATTGCATAAATAAGTCCCCATTTTATCACTACATCCTCTTCCTCTTCAAAATTGCCTTGGCCATTTTGGCTCTTTCCACACAAGAATTTTGCTAAATTTCATGAAAAACTTGGCTAGGATTTTGACTAGAATTGCACTGAACTTATAAATTAATTTGGAAAAAACTGATATCTTTATGACATAGTCTTCCCATCTGTGAGCATGGCATATATGTTCATTTATTTCTTATCACCTACAATAAAATTTATAGTTTTCCTCATAAATATTTCCCACATCTTTTATTAGCTTTATCCTAGATGTCTTTTCCATTGAATGGAAATCTCTTCTAAAAGTTTTCTAATTGGTTATTTCAAGAATACTATTTTTTTAATATATTGACATTATATACAGTGCAACATATAGATTTTGGAGGCACCATGAAAACGGAAGATTAATAGATAACATCTATTAAGTACCACGTTCTAGGGACTATGCTAAGCCCCTAAATGAAGTACCTATGATGTAGGTGCAACTATTACCTCATTTTACAGGCCAGGAGCCTGAGAAACAGAGCAATAAAAGTAGTAGACCAGGGAATAAAGCCTGAACACCACCAATACTACCACAGGGAAAAAAGCTAGTTAATAAGACACAGCTCATGATCTACTAGATATAAAGAGAAAAGGACAGTGAGATAGCACAGATTTAAATAGTGTGGAGTATTTCAGAAATGACAAAGTGTTCAAACTTATTAAATGTTGCAGTAAAATACAGTAGACACAGTAAAATAAGAAATGAAAAATGCCCCTTGGATTTTGCTCTTAAGAGCACATTGGTTATCTCAGCCAATGTGATTTCAGTGGAATGAAAAGACGAAACCAAACTGTAGTGGCTAATCTCAATGAGCAGTCAAAGGCAACTGAAGAAGAGAAAACAATGAGTATGTCTAGGCTTTGGAGAATCTGGGCAAGAAGGAAAAAAGATAGTAACTAAAAGGAATTCAAAGCCAAAGAGAGGTTATTTTTGGCTGCTTGTATACTGTTTTTCGTGGGGGTTTTTTTGTCAATACCTATGGCCCTTGCTTCTTCATGCATGTTGTACGTTCCACAGTATTTCTCCTTGGTAGCCAGTCAGCTAACAGGATGTCCACATTACTCATTCTTCCCAAGAAGCGTTTCAAGAATATGCATATTCTAAAGGGTTTATACAAGTAATGGGGTATTTCAGGGACAAATATCAGAAAGAGCTACAAATTTTAAGTTTGCAAAATGGAAACAAATATGTTTAAAGATACTTCTCTGAAGGAAGGACTATGCTAGCTAAAGTTGCAAAAGGTTCTCCGCTACAAAAAAAGTTGCAGGGGAAACATTCCATATTACTAGCAGCTAGGAATTTTTCTACCAAGCTTAGCATGTGCATTATGTATATGCATGCATAGAAACACACAAGTATATATACTTAAGGCAAGTCAAGTCTAGTTTTATCATGTTAACATACAAAAAACTTCCCCTGCATTTCTGAATCCACTTATTTTCAGCATCAATAGTACTATTGAAATAAATATACGACCTACATTATTATCCAATAAAGATATGGTATAGAGGGTCAAGATTCATGGTATTTCAACAAAGGCAAAGAATATTTGAAAGGTAAAGCATCTTGAGAAAAAACACCAAAATATGCTGACATTTTCCCATTTTATTTATATTATATCAAAGTTTAAAAAAAAAAACTTTGAAAAAAATATTGGTTACGAATGGGAAGGAGACAGGGAATTTAACGACCGGTATCAGGAAAATCCATTCATCCAAGTATTTACTGAGCATTTATCATGTAGTAGGCAGGTTCTAATAATCAAAACAAAACAAATAAAAATACCTGCCTTCATGAACTCACTGGTGGAATCATCTAATGTATAAACATGGACAGAGCCTAAGTTATCTAAATTCTGAACAGTACACTTATGCTCAAATTCATTAAACAAACTGGTGGAAAAAAAGAACAGAGAAACGGATGGGGTGACACGGTGATGGGGAAAATAGGAGGAACATATCAGTGAACATGGTCAGTGACCTTCAATTCAGCCCCCAGTTATTTCCTTAATTATTTATGCCTTCATTTTTATATCTTAAAATACCTGATTGGTAGCATAAGAATTGAAAATACTACTACATTTATAGTAAATGTCTACTAGTAAGATCAAAGGTCAAAGACTATAATCACTCTTACAAGCACCTTTGACTCCCATAACCCTCCTAGCATACTTGCTTCACAAAACCACAGCTATGGCTAAAGCAACCCTTCACCTACTCTGCACCTACACCCATGCAGCTGAACATGGCAGGAGAACATTCACACTCATAATTCATGACCATGAATTTCAGGTGGGCCGTTCATTCAGCACAGCAATCATACCATATTTCCTAATCTCTTCCTTGTCCTAGTCTTTCAGATGCCTATTTCACACCTCTCTTTTTTAACCTTCCAATATCTTCTCCCCCATCCTCACTTGTAGCAGTTTTCGACCTTGCTTCCTATTGAGAAAACTGAGGCCATAAGAATCCTCATCTGCACCCTCAAACTCAGCCTTCCCATTTGTTGCTATAGACAACTAGCCCTGCACCACTGCACAGCCAGTCCAGGCTCTAATTTCCATTCCTTGTCACCTAATCAATGACATTGTTCCAGTAAGTTTACTTTTCTCTCATCAATTTTTCACACCTATAATTCTTCTCAGCTTAAAAAAATTTGACCCTGCTTATCCTCACAGCTACCATTTCCTTGCTCACCTTTGCAGCAAAAAATCCCTGAAAAGAATTGTCTGTATTCACTGTCTCCAATTCTTGTCCTCCAATTTTCTTTTAAATCCACTCCAAGCAGGGCTTTGCCTCCAACTCTCCATCAACATTCATCTTATCAAGTTCACCAATGATCTCCGCATTGCAAAATCTAATGTTCAGTTCCCAATACCCTTCTTACTTGATACACCCACCTCACTTGACACGACTGATCATTCTCTCCCCTTAGAATATTTCCTTCACTTGGCTGCAGGACACCATTGGCTCTGAATGTTTTCCTTCTCCATCACTCGACACTCCTTTACCTCCTTTACTGCTTTATCCTCTGTAACCCTTTACCAGGGCACAAAAGTTCCGTCTTTGTTCTTTTCCCTTCTCTAGCTACACTCTCTCTCCTTGGTACTCTCACCCAGCCTCACAGCTTGAAATACTGTCTGTATGCTGATGCCCCCAACATTTAAGCCTTTAGTCCAGACCTTCCCCTGAACTCCAAACTCACATACTCAATTTTTTTCTCAATATATCTTCTTGGATAAACAAGCATACATCTTAAGTTTCCACATCCAAAGTGTAATCTCTTATTTTCCATCCATACTGACTCTAGCCATAGCCTTCCTCATTTCAATTTATGTAAATTCTATCCTTTGAGTTGGTCAGGCCAAGAACTTTGGGGTAATCCTTGACATCTCTTTCTCATACTCTTATATTCAATCTGGAAGGAAATCTTGATCATTTGGCCCTCAATCATTAAAATATGTTTTTTAGACCAGTGATTTTTTTATTTATTTATGAATAGGAAATAATTTACATGGTTAAGAAATTTTAAAGGTAGACAATATGTAGTGAAAATCTTCCTCTGCACCCTTATTCTCTTGCCACTAGGACACCTCCAGCCTGCCCTGAGTAGAAACTAGTACACATGAGAACCTTGTAACACATTTCAACATCTTACTTTAATAAAAATATACATTCTTTACCTCTTTTTATACAATAGTAGCATAGCATACACACTATTTTGTACCTTGCTCATTTTACTTAACTACATGGATTTAAGATTTTATATCAGTATTGCCTCATAAAATCTATTTTAAACTACATCTATACACTCGACTCACTGCTACCACCCTGGTCCAAGCCATCGTTTCTCTGAATTATTGCAACATTCTCTCAACTGGGCTCCCTGTTGCTACACTTGCCCTGTACAGTCTATTCTCAATGCAGCAGCCAGAGCGATCTTTTTAGATGTCAAGTCAAGCATGTCATCCTCTGTTCAAATCCCTGCAATGGCTCTCCACTTTCCTCAGAGAAAAAGACAGAAGTCTTATACTACCATGGTCTTCAAACCATATGATATCTACCTGATTACTTCTGTGACCTCATCAGCCCCTCCTCTGCTGTTAATTGAACAAGCCAGGCAGCAATATGCTATTCTAAAAATAGCAAGATGGCCAGTACACCTGAGAAACAGCGAGTAAGGGAGAGACTGGTTACAGAAAAAGATGTAGAAATTGATTGGAACTGGATCAGGTCAATTTTGGAGGCTACAATAAATATTAAGATTCTATTCTATAAGAGACAAAAATTCACTAAAGAGTTTGACAGCTGAATTGTTAATCTGATTTGTTTTAAAAAGATCACTTGGACATGGTTAATTTTACTTGGAAAAGGTAAAATGTTCATAAATTGGAAGAGAAGAAGAGAGGAAAGAATAATTTAGGAGGGTTTTACAATAGTCCAGACAAAATGTAACAGTGATTTAGATCATAATGATCAGACTCAAGGTCTAGCTTGAAAGGAGAATGGAAAGGATTTATTGATAAGAGTTGTAAGAAAAAAAAAAATCTGAGCCCTGAACAACAAGGTTTGAACTGCTCACTGATCCACTTACATGCAGATTTTTTTCAATAGTGAATACTCCGATATTGCATAACCTGCGGTTGGTTGAATACATGGATGCCAAGGAATCTTGGATGTGGAGGAAATGTGGCCATGGAGGGCCCACTATAAGTCACAGGCAGACTTCTGACTGCACAGTGGTTTAGAATCCCTAACACTCACGTTGTTCAAAGGTCAACTGTATCATAAAACTTTCTAGTATTATTCCACTGCAAACATGACCAGAATAAAAACCATCTTAAATTAGCTGAGAAACTTTTCACAATGCTAAGAATTAACTTGCACTTTGTTAATTCCACACCAGTATAAACCCAGTTGTAATACCTTATTTATACGGATTTCAAATAAGGAGTAATTGTAGAAAGGTTTTCATAAACACTAGCTATATATAGGAAGAGAAAAGGATGTTAAGCTTGAAAACAGAGCATCAAGTCTGAGTCAAAGAAAGAATATATCAAATGATGCCTTCTTTTTGAATATTCACTTTCCATAAACTGGTATTCTTACATGAATTTAATAATTCACTCTGATGGGCCTCAGTAATTTAAGTCTTTGGAACAAAATAGGACAAGCATTTTAATTGGAGAAAAGTTATTCTGACCGACCATGGCCAGGTTGCCAGTTCACAAAGGAGACATCATTGAAACACTGTTTAATCTTAGGCAAAAGGTCATAGGTTTTCTCTTCTACTAGGTCAGCTGTATAAATCGACCCTAGTCAGCAGTTACAAAAGGCTTTACTTTAACATTAAACATGTAACAAAACCAAAACAGAATTAAAATATTTTTAAAATACCTTACCCTGGCAGCACAAGCGAAAGAATCAGGGCCATGAGCTGCATTTTTTATGCCATCCGTTCCAAAGAGGGCTCTAATGCTTCCAGGAGCATCTGTACGTGCCAGTCCAGAGTTCGCAGGTCCAAGAAGTCTCTTCCACTCACATATAGCATCATCTCTTAAAATCTCCATGGCAATTACAGGGCCACTCGTAATAAACTGGATCAGTTCACTATGAAACGGGTAAAAGACTGATTTGCTACATTTTTCTATCAACTGAGATCTCTCTCTTAATAAGGATATATTACTAATTTAAGTATTTCAACATATACATGAATATTATGATCTCAGAACCATTGGCCATAGTGAGTTTTACATGGGCAAGGTAAAATTTTCATAAAATGAGTGTCTTGCATGACCTAAGTCACTACAAATCACTAACGTTGTAAAATCAATTACTGTTAGCAGAAAAATCAGTTTCATTGAATAAAGACTATTTTGTTCATTTAAAATGCATAATGATCTGTGCTTTTTGCATTGCTCTGAAAGGTACAGAAGGATCTTTTTATTTTCATGTGGTTAAAATTTCATAATAAAGTGATGAGAGCCATGTCTTATATTTGTAATAAGAGTTTTTGTGTGTAGATCTATTGGAATTCAC